>NC_142697.1:17910909-18214090 GCF_029641045.1 Salvia hispanica
TTCCCTGTCTCTTTGCAGCTGCTTCATCTGCAGCAATCTGGTCATCGCGGCATTCAGGTGAGCAGAATGCACGATAGTCTCTGCATAAATTCACGTTCAAGGCTTAATTACCACTAATTTCCAATCATAAACATTTGCAAACAAATGCATTTATTTCAAATATTGACTCGTTTAATTTTGCATATTAATTTAGTTACCGTTACTATTCAAATTAGTAAGGAACATGCATAGCAACATCAAAACCAAAACACTTCAGATAAAACTTAATTAATAGGGTTTCATACAAAATTGGAAAACATACATAATTATCATTGCCAATCACAAATTTAGTCAATAAACCATTAATTAGGATATCATAATTCATAACCAACCACGTATTAATACAGTCAATGAAATTGAACCGTGAAAAAAGATATTAAGTTAACAAATAATGCGAAGAAAAACTAGGAAATCTACCGCATTTAATTTATTCAAATCCGTCAGGAAACTTAATGTAAAACAAAAACAAATTCTATCGATAATAAAAAAAAAAATGAAGCAGAGTTGAATTCATACCCGCCTATAAAGATGTCGGATTTGGGGTCGATATCCTTATTGCAGCGGAAACACTTCTTTAAAAAACCACCTAATTCGGTGTTATTCCACCGTGACGAACCGGATAGCTGAGAAGCCATGAGCTGAGTTGAAGGTTTGTTACAATGAGTGAAAAACAGACAAGTGAGGAATACATGTTGAAGAGGAGGTGCTGGAAATATATAGGCACCTTTCATTAGCATTCAACAAAGTGTTTTTTACATTCGCCTAATAATTTCTGTAATATAATTCACTACACGCACTTGGACGTCATTTATTACTTCAATTCTATTTGATTGTAGTGTTAATTTTTAAATTATATTTCACGGTTCAGGATTATGATATCATCAATTTCGTACTTTATTAAGTTCCATTCATAAACATTCTAGTGATCAGTCCATATTGACATTGTTTACTTTATAGATGTATATAATTTTATTTTAACACTTTAAATATAGTTACTGATATTATTGCAGAAAAAGGAAAAAATCAATTTGTTATTTTATTAATTTATTTGAAATTATTATACAAAAAAATGGACGAATAGTTGTTATTTAATTTATAAAATCAATAATACAGTTATTAATCATTTTTGAGGCACTAACGTGACATCACATGGATAAAAATGTCACACTGATATGTAAACACATTTTTTAGAATTATATACACTGAATTTAAATTATTATATACATTAGATTTTGGGTCATTATATAAATCACAACCGACTTTATTAGCATGTAAGTTGTTGGTATATGATTAATAACAATTTCATCGGTACAAATTTGAAAAATATACGTCGATTTTTTCACCTTTGTATTGTATGTCGGCGGCCTAAATAGGCACAACCTAAATTTTTTTCGTGCAAATTTCTTTGTGTACACATATGCAATTGAGATTCCATTAATAAGTACCTGATATATGTGAAAAATAATTATATCTAGATTACACTGTATAATGTTAAAGTTTTTGAGATATTTTTGGATTATCGCCCTCAATTGAAAGTGATATGTGACGTCAAATTTTGAAAGTATCACAAAATTATACTACCTCTATTTCATTGAAGATGAACCTTTTGGTTTATTATAATAAATAAATTTTATGAATATAAATAAATATTATGAATATATAAATAAATATTACTATTATTATTATTATTATAATTACTAACTATTATGTATTTGGAATGATTAGTGTAAATTAATATAAGAGGTGTGGGAGGGACGTGGCGGGAGGGCACTCCACTGTAGAAGTTATAATTTGCAAAAAATGAGGGAATGAATAATGATGATATGATTGGAACTTGCAAGTGTGGGTTTGGGTACTCTTGGACCATAAATTTCAAGTAAATTACTGCACATCTGATTTTCAAATGGGAAACTTCCCATTTTTCCCTCCTAATTTCTCCATCAGTAAACAATGTTTCATTTTCTATTTCAAGGTGTTCCTCATTTAAAATTTCATCTACTTTTTCTCTTTTAGGTGAGTGAACCCCTATCATTAAATTAAATCGTTATACTCATATTTTACTATAAAATTAATATGTAAATGTGAGTCCATATTCAGCTAATTTATATCTGACTTTTTGACTTTTTCTTTACAAAGTCAACTAATCCCTTAAAATTGTGTTGAATCAAAATGTGATTATAAATAACAATTTGTCGAATCAAAATGAGATTATGAATAGTGAATGGGGGAACCATCATTTTATATGTTTGACCATTCAACCCTAAAACAGATGGATTGATCGTGGAGGAAAAGTGAAAAGTAAAAAAATTAAGGAAAATATTGTTAAGAAACGTGGCAAAGGTACTTAGAAAAGTGCAAATTATTAATAATAGTATTTTTTTAGAATAGGGACATTTTTTACTATCAGCAAATTTTATCAAATTATCATTTTAGGTTGAACTTTAAAAATATTATTTGATGTCGGTCAACTACAAGTTAATATCAATTGAACTTTAGTATTTTCAAGTTTTCTGAGCGAAAATACCCTCAATGTCTTGAAGGGAAATTATGTCAATTTATTAATAAGTATTTAAAAAATAAATATAATACTTTGATATTTTCTTTAATAATAATACTATAATATATCAATATTCAAGTATCACTAGTGTCTATTGACAGCGATATAATTTTTACGAGTATCCATATCTCAAATAGTAGTATTTTTTAAAATTCTTTAATTATAAAAGGTTAAGTATTTGAAAATCCATATCTCAAATAGTGGTATTTTTTCAAAATCCAAACTGAACCGAATTTGAAAAACCGAAAACCGAAAACTAAACTTAAAAAAGCCCAACTAAACCGAAATTATATGAAATTTAAAAAAACTGAAAAAAAAAACACATATATATATTTTACTCCCTCCGTCCCCGATTAAGAGTCACACTTTGACCGGATATTTTACTCCCTCCGTCCCCGATTAAGAGTCACACTTTGACCGGATACGAGTTTTAAAAAATGTAAAGAAAAGTTGGTTGAAAAAGTTAATGAAATGTGTGACCCATTTTTTTATATTTGTTTTATAATAAAATGTAAGTGAATTTAGTTAGTGGAATGTGAGACCTACTTACTCTTAATTGGGGATTGACCGAAATGGAAAAGTGTGACTCTTAATCGGGAACGGGGGAAGTAATATATATAATATAAAATTAACAGAATATATCTATAATACATATTGCATAAAATATATTAAAAGAATGTACATATATTTTATATATAACATATTAAATTAATAGAATATATATATATATATATATATATATATATAGAGAGAGAGAGAGAGAGAGAGAGAGTTGTGATCAATGTCGAACTAATTTTAAAGATCGAACTAGAGACCAAATCTGGTCCATACGTTTTTGAGAAATCTCTTTAATCAATTTGGGACGCCCACTCTAAAACCGTAACCATCTCCGCAGATCTACTCCCCATTTCCCCTCTCTCTCCCCCAAATTTAATGTGCTTTGTTCTTAATTAAACAGCTATGCATTTGTAGCTTGCTAGCTCTCTACCTCTCTCAATCAATCAATGGCAAGTTCAGACCCCAACAAGCGTCCATTGCCAATGCTGGGGCAGGATTCCGCTGCAATGCCCCCTCTTCATGGGAGAAACGCACCGGATTCCGCTTTAAATTCTTCGGTGAGACCTATGCCAGCGATTCCGGCCAAATTGACGCCCTTCTGTCGCCGGAGCTTCCACATGCGAGGCTGAAGCCGTCGAATTCGAACCTGGACCTCAAGGCGGGGCGGCCGCAGCCTGCTCCGAACGGCAAGGCTGCTACTGCTGCTTCTGTTGCGAAGGATAGGGCGAAGGAAGAGAAGGAGAAAGAGCGGAAGGAGAGGGAGCAGGAACTTGCGCCGCCAGTGAGGAAGTGGAAGGATTCGGATGGGGAAAAAATTGGGTGTGAATGGGCAGACGACGGCGGGGGGAGGGAAGCCGGAGGGAGGTTAGGAAAGAGGAGGCGGGTGTGCTGCCGCAGTCGATGTTGGATGATGATCGATTTATATCGAGGCAGTCGGTGTTGAGATATGCTGCCGCCGAGATTTGGTGCTGCCGACAAATTTGGTCTCTATGGATTTCAGCATTGATAAATATTCCGCTTGACTTCATCTACAACTAAATTCAACTTACCACATAATGAACTATATTCACTAAATAATGAACCAAATGAACTTTAGTAATGAAGTGAATATGACATTTTATTGAAATACAATGTTAATTGTGTTAAACGTCAAGAGGTGGTAATTAACTTATTACTTCATTCAGTTATGCTATTACTTCATTTCATTAGTTTATTACTTCAGAATGTGTTATGACATAATTGTCTCTCGATTGAAGTAAATACGGTATATAATGAACTATATTCACTGCATAATGAACTAAATGAACGTATGTTATGAAGTAAATTTTCGCATTCATTATATACCGAATTTACTTCAACTGAAAGATAATTATGTCATAACACATTATGAAGTAATAAACTAATGGAATGAAGTAATAGCATGACTGAATGAAGTAATAAATTAACGGGAGGAAGTCATAAACTAAAGGAATGATGTAATAAACTAATGGAATGAAGTAATAGCATGACTGAAAAATGTAATAAGTTAACGGGATGAAGTATTAAACTAATGGAATGAAGTAATAATTTCATTATTACTGCTTGACGTTTAACACAGTTAACATTGTATTTCAATAAAATGTCATATTTACTTCATTACTAACATTCATTTGGTTCATTATTTATTGAATATAGTTCATTACTACCGCTTACGTTTAACACTAAAATTTGTTGTATCATTAATGTATTTCAATACCATGTCAAAATTACTTCATTACATACTTCATTTAGTTCATTATTTATTGAATATAGTTCATTATTTTACTCCGACAAATTTTTATTGAAGAAAAAAAATAAGAAAAATTAAAAAAAATAATAAAAAATAAAAAATAAATAAAAATAAAAATAAAAATAAAATAAAATAAAAAAGTTTTATTAAATAAAATATTAATTAAATTAATTGTAAATTAATCCTAACCACAAGCTTAAGAAAATGGATGGCCCTAATTTAGTCTCTAGTTCGATCTTAAGAGTGGATTTATGGATAATAGGTCTCTCTCTCTCTCTCTATATATATATATAGGGATGTATTCATATCCTCACACTAAATATTTGGAAAACATAAAACTAATCCTATGCATTGATTTTTGCTATCTGATGGTTGATTTTAACGCCACATGGAATTAATCTAATTATTAAAAAAACCCGAAAAGGGCATATATGGGAGATGAATTTTTTGAACGGTTATCGGTTTCCATGATTCTCTCCACCATAAGGAAATTATAATCTTTGATTTATTTTCCTTTATTGAAACTTATATCTTAAAAAACTCGTATCTTTGATTTATTTTGGTAAAATTAATGTCGGCCTCTACCGTCCATAGACAATATTTAAGTAATATTTTTACCAAATTTTCCTTTATTGAAACTTATATCTTAAAAAACTTGTATCTTTGATTTATTTTGGTAAAATTAATGTCGGCCTCTACCGTCCATAGACAATATTTAAGTAATATTTTTACCAAATTTAATCACCTATCTTATTTTTAATAATCGTATTCCACAATCCACATAGAAAGGATGATATGATTTCTTTTTCTTAATTATTTATAAGAATTTTCCTTATTCATTTCATTCTTCGTGATTTGCAGCATTCTTATACGAATATTTAATTAAATTATACACAAATTATGCATCTAATTTTAGGCAGTAACATTGTGATTATATTATTGATCCATTAGTGTTGTTTTTATCACAATCTTTCTTATGCATGAATCACCAAGAATTTTATAGTTTATTTATAATGTACAATTTGTGTTTGTGTAATGTAAATAACATGGGTCACAGACAACTCAAAAGGTTGCAGTAATTAATGTACGAATAAAATCATTTGATGTATGTATAAACACGAACTTTGATATCTAAGTTGGTACTATGCCCTAGCCCTAGTGATATCTTAACTCTACGGGATGAGAACTAAGTTCAGTCCTCCATTTCTTCTCGCCTTTCTTGCCACAACCGGTGCGCTAATGCAATGGGCATGTCATCGTAACCGACTCTAGGCCTCCTTGTACCTATTAAGAAATATATACATTGATTCGTTTAAACGTTAATATAATGTACTTTCTCAAAGCATATAATGTAACTTAGCAAACAAACTAATGTCCGATAGTATACTACAATATTGAATAATGTAGCACATCAATAACAAATAATGTAAATAACATCATGAATAATGTAACCTGAATATGTGTAATAATATAACAAAGACTACTACAACATAGAGTAATGTATCACAGTAGTAGAAAATAATGTACTCATTTGCTTAAATAATGTTTCAAATATTAATATAAGCATATAATGTACTTACACGAAGCATATAATGTAACTTAGCAAGCGAACTAATCACACACAACATATTATACCACTGAATAATGTAGTCATAATGTAAATAACATTTTGAATAATGTAAACTAATATGTGTAATAATACAACAAAGACTGCTACAATATAGAGTAATGTATCAGTAGTAGCACATAATGTACCCATTTGCCTAAGTAATGTTTCTAAGACTAAGGTAAGCATATAATGTACTTTCACGAAGCATATAATGTAACTTACATACGATAACACATAATAATGTAGCACATCAGTTGCAAATAATGTAAATATTACACTAAATAATGTAACCTAATATGTGTAAAAATACAACATACAACACAGAGTAATGTATCACAATAGCAACAATAATGTACCAATTGCAAAGATCAGTCACTTTTCTAACCATTTGACTTGAGAAGGAAAAAGTACTAAAAAGGAACAAACAAGTTTAATTACAAGAAATATTGGGAGGTATGATGCATCACTTACTTTTCTATATAGATGTGTTTTAATCTCCCAAATTTTGAACATTCCTCCTGGACGTCTTCCTTTATATCAATATCAAAATCTGGCTCGATTGCGGTAAAATTTAGTTTGAATATTATCCAGAATGTTTAAAAAAAATTCCAAAACAACCATAATGCGGCATATATAATTCTTCCCACCGCATAACTCTGAATTAGGATCAAACATGTTCGACAATAATAAATATTCACCGAGAACACCAATTGTATCTACAAGTGGAACCGTACGAGCAGGCATAGGAAAAGCTAATAGACAAGGAAGCATCTGACCAGTGGCATGTCCAAAAGCTTATGCTACTGATGAACCACTGATACTGATACTGCAGTACACGAAAATTGTGTATAAGAATTAAGTAATAACATAAATCCTAGAAAACAGTATGAAACCAAAAGATATTAACCTTGAAACAGTTCCGGTGTAGTCCAGTTTCTGCATCTAACCAGTGGCCTCGTCGTCGGGGATTGAATTGACTTTTACTGGAGGCTATTCGACTTCTGAGCGGCGATTAGGGTTTTTTGGAAGAAGAAGTGAGGGAGAAGCGATGTGAGAGAGATTTGATTGTGAGATAGTGGGCAATGTATCGGTGCAATTAATCTCCCTAAAATCAGGGATATGCAATTTTAAAACTGATTGATATTTGTGTGTGATTCCGATTTTACCCTTTTAATGTACAAAACAAGTAGAATAATGTAGTGCGGTCCTTTTAATCAGAACCATCAAATGTATACATCCAATGGCTGATATTAGTGTTAAGTTTAAGTATAAGGGGGTGTAAAGACTTTAATGCTCCATATATATATATATATATATAGAGAGAGAGAGAGAGAGAGTTGTGATCAATGTCGAATCAATTTTAAAGACCGAACTAGAGACTAAATCTGGGCCATTAGATCTAGTTTTTTTTAAAAAGATGTGCTGCTGTGAAATTTTTTTCGGCTTCATTTTACTTCATTATATAGGTTTATTACTTCATTCTATACTTCAAATGCTTCTACACATCCTTCATTCCAATAATTTATTACATTATTCCATGTGTTTATTAAACCATATTAGCGCCATGGCGTTGGTGATAGATATTGTAGAGAGAAAGAACGACACGTGACGGCGAAACCACATTTACGTACTGGAATGAAGTAAAAACCTACTGGAATGAAGTATCAACCTACTAGAATGAAGTAATATATTCTGGAACGAAGTTAAATCTTCGTAACATGTTAGTATGACTTATTTACCTTCAGATGAATTAAAATAGGCTCGTGATGAAGGCGAAAATAATTTATAAATTTATGTATCTTATCCATAAAAAACTAGATCTAAAAGCCCTAATTTGGTAGGGTTCGGTGGTTCGGTCTTTAAGAATGGATTTGTGGATAATGAGACTATATATATATATATATATATATATATATATATTATTTAAAATATAATTTGGTTTATTGGTTATTCGATTTTTTTCACCCGAATCGAACAAAACCAAAAAAATTTATATTTTAAAAACTGAAAAAACCGAACCGAATTTCAAATTTTCGATTTGATTCAGTTCGAATATTCAGATTTCATTTTTTTCGCTCACCCTTAACACTGACTTGACAAGTAAACATGCTTTTAGAATTATATACACTGAATTTAAATCATTATATACATTAAATTATGGGTCATTATATCATTACAAAAGAGTTTATCAATATGTAAGTTGTTGGTATATGACTAATATCATTTTCATCAGCACAAATTTGAAAACATATACTACGGTTTTTCACCTTTATATTGTACGTTGGCCTAAATAGACACAAACTAAAAAAAATTCCGTGTGTATTAATAATTAATTTTAATTTGATATATGATGTGTGAAAAATAATTATATCTAACATTAACACTTCATGAAATTTAACTTTTTTGGGATATTTTTAGATTATCGTCAGCAATCGAAAGGTTACATGTGACATTAAAGTTTCAAAATATCACAAATTTAATTATAACAATGTTGCAATTCTGTCCCTCCGAAATCAACTGCACTGTCCATGCGGGCTCACAAAATTATAAAAATGTAGCAGGGGCACACAAAATTAGGGCTGGAGAAAAATACCGAAATATCGGTCTTATCGTACCGAAAAAAACCGAAAATACCGAATTTTCGGTATACCGTGACTTTCGGAACGGTATGATACCTTACCGAAAGATTCTGGTAAGGTAACGGTATGAATTTTCAAATACCGCGGTATACCGTTGCATACCAAAATTCGGTATATACCGTAAACTAAGGTATATACCGTAAACTAAGGTATATGCCACAAAAATATAAACACAATTATATATAAAATATATTTTATATATTTTTTTATTATAAAATCTATTGTGAAATATAAATATATTTATGAATAAATTATATTTAATTTATTTTTAAAATTATAAAATATAAGTAATATTCTAAATACTCTAATTTTCTATTTTAATTGATGTTGAAAAGTCAGGTATACCGAAAAAGTAAAGTATACCGAACTTCGGTACGATATACCGAAAATGAGGTACGACATCGGTATGGAAATTCGTCATACCGAAAATAAGACATACCGAAGTTCGGTATATCGAAAACTTTGGTAAGGTAACGCGGTATGGTGGTTTCGGTAAGGTATACTGTACCTACCCACCCCTACACAAAATTATAACAATGATTCTACAACATGGTAGATTCTTCCATAACCATAAAAAAATATACTCCATCCGTCCGCCATTAGGAGTCCCGGACTCCCGGTTGAATTGGGTTCGGATTTTAAGAAATGTTTGAGTGTATAATAATTGGAGTGTGTGATAATGGAATGTGGGACCCATTTGCATTATTATTTATTTTATTCTTTGGATGTGTTTTTACTTGTGCTTTTTAGTATTTTATTTTATAATTTTTTTTATTTCAAATTTTATGAAAATGTATAACCGAGACTCCTAATGCTGGAAGGATGAAAATGGTCAACCGAGACTCCTAATGCCAGATGGAAGGAGTAAGTATTTCCTAACTGACCCTTCCCGCATAAATTAAATCATAAATTAAGATCTGCTACATAGCATAATTTAGATGGTTGATCACTCTAATTTAAGAGATATTTAGCCTTAGTTTAGTACTCCTATAAGAAATGGTTTTTTTCTTTTTATCAATCTCTATACATAGAGTTATTTTTAGTTTGTTTGTATTAAGTTTTGGCATCATTATTATATTGGTTAAATCAATATTTAGCAATTTTGTTGATGTTAAAATTAGAACTAATCAAACAAGAGAGGAAAAACTAAAATTGTGTTATTTTTTTATCTAAAAAGATATTTCTACACTATAAAATGCCCAAATAAAAAATATCTATAAAACGAATTATTGCGGCAAAAAAAAAGCGATTTTTCGTCGCCTTGGCGGCCCCCACACTACGACCCACATCATATGAGAAGGTTAAATCAAAGTAAACAGTAACCCGTTAAAGAAGAAGCCTTAACCACTGGCCCATTAAAAAGGAGATCTTAACCCACTAGATGAAAGTCTATCTCCTAAGACCTCACGCTTGTACATGAGAGATGGAAGCAACTACACAACAACTGAATTTGAACTCAGGCTCGTTACAGCACAACCTATCCCTCTATGGCCAGAGGCGCTACGCGCATTCGGGCAACAACAATCTTGTAAAACGAATTATTGATTGATGTGGGATAGGAGTAGATGAGAACATAGTAAATAAAGCAAAGAGATGCCGGAGCTCAGAGTTTTTATTCATGCGGATCTTACATATACAGAGTAGTAGTTTCCCACACTAAAATTTACACACCACACATCAACTTCCAAGCTCAAAATTCCGGCAGCCTCTAACGGCCTTATGCGTCGGCTCTTCGCCCTGGTCCCTCGAAGAAGAACTCCTCCTTCTGGCTACGGAGCACCTCCTCCACCTCTCTCGCCGGCATCCCGAACGCCAGCTCCTTGGCCTCCCTCTCCAGCTGGTTCATCACATTCCTCTTCCCTGCTAGAGTGAACTGCTCGTTGTTGTCAGCATTCACTTTGAAGGACAGGATCTGTAGGTTCTGGTTGTTGGAAGCAACAGCCACGAAAGGATGACCCGCCGGCACCACCACCACGGTGCCAGTCCTCAACCGGGACCGGGCCGTCTTGTAGCTGGTGGTGGATTCACCACGCGGCCTGTAAGACTCCTCCTCCTCCTCCTCCTCGCTGCCGCGGCTCTGCCTCTGCCTCTGCCTCTGTGACTGAGATTGGGAGAGGTGGGGGCATGCCATCTCGAAGTAGCCTTCGCCCTCCACCACCACAGCGATCTTGGTGGCTTTGGAGTTGTAGAAGGGAGCAGTCATGGCACCCTGGGACATGTTGGAGAATGAAATGGCGATGTCGAGGTCGCGTAGCTGACGGAATTGGGAGGACTCGACCTCGTAGTACTGCCCGTATTTGTTGTTGTAGATGGGGCGTTGGTCGTAGATGTTGTGAGTGCCCTTTGACTCCCCGCCGAACGGCCAGATGCCGCCTTCTTGGTGCTGGCTCATCGAGCGTATCTGCTCCGACGACGCCTTGATGATCGCTCCTTGTCTCTGTTGCCCGAATAGCCTCTTCACCCTCTGTCCATCCACATTGAAAGCAGCTTCAAGAATTTCATCGCTGAAGGCCTTGAAGTATGATTCGGGATTTTGCCCTCCAGCTCCGTAGAATTGCTACGGATAAAAACCAAAAATATAAATATATGAATCAAAATCCAAGCTACTATTAAACAAGGATATTTGGAAGTTGTTGAGACCTCAAACTGGCCGGGAGTATTAACAGGCTGGATGAGTTTGACTAGGACAAGTCTCTCATTGTTGTCCCGGTTGACCAAATACGTCGTCGTTCCAGCGTGGATTCTGAATATATCCCCTTGTTTGATGTTGAAGCTTTCTCTCCTCTCTTCGCGCACCATGTTCACTGCTCCCCTCCCTGCTCATAATTACACAAAAATTAGCAACATTCAAATCATGAAATTATAAACCACTATTTGATAGAGTAGTAATTAATTACCTCTGGCAACAAACACAAGGATTTGGGCATCCAAGTGCGAAGGCACGATGAACGTCTGCGGCTGCGCTTCAAGCACAGCGACGCGGTAGTTGTCGATCCCGCGGAGCAGATCAGACCTCTCCGTGAATTGCTGGAGAATGCGGAGGCGACCGTGCTGCGTCTGCATTCCAG
Organism: Salvia hispanica; assembly: GCF_029641045.1. Classification (NCBI taxonomy): domain Eukaryota; kingdom Viridiplantae; phylum Streptophyta; class Magnoliopsida; order Lamiales; family Lamiaceae; genus Salvia; species Salvia hispanica. Next base: position 17,923,148 of record NC_142697.1, read on the forward strand.
TAACGAAATGGCGATCCTCGAACACGTAGGGGTTGTTGGTGGTCTGCTTCTGATATTTCTGGTCGTAGCTCTGGGTCTCCTTCTCGTACCTCTCCTGGCAGCGCCTCTGGCAGTCCTCACGCCGGCGCTCCTCTTGCTGGCGGCGCTCGCAGTCTCTGTTGCACTCGCGCAGCTTCTGGATGGGGCTCCTGTCGTTGCGGTGGTAATCCTCGCAGCGGTCTTCGCATTGTCGAATCTGCTTGTCGTCGGCGTGGCGCTGGGAGTGGCACTGTTGCTTGCACTGCTGCAGCTCCGGATCCTGGGATGCCAGGGCCACTGTGGCAGTGGCAAGCAGCAAAGCTAAACAGATGGCTTTATAACTCATTTTGTGTGTTTTAGTGTGAGTGTGTTGCTGTTGGTGTGGTTATATATATTGCTGGAGATATGCTTCGGACGCGCCATGCATGAGTACACGTGTCGGGGTTACGTGGCGGAGGGAGGATGAAGATTATCGCCGCGTCTTTCTCACCACAAAATACAAACACCACCTGTGTTCTCTGCAGTCTGCACACAAAAGAACTAGACGACAAAAATGGTCTCCGTGTAAGATTTGAATTTCACTGGTGCGACTTTAAGGAATCCCCCTATATACTCTCATCTTCATACACACGATCATATTTAATAAGTTAGGGGCGTGATTACAATACGATTACAATGAAATGTAAACATATCATTTTATTAAATTTTAATATAATGTATTGATATTACGTGTTGACATTTTAATATCATCGTATTAAAATTTTTAATACATAGCATTAATGAGTTAGCAGAGTTAGTAATATAAATAGTTAGCAATATAACGCATTAAGTCCCACTTAAAATGCCTATATTCTTAATTGATATGGGATTTTTAAAAAAAAATGTTAGATAGAGAAAATAAAGAAAAAATAATTATATTAAATATTTTAATGAGAAAAAAAAAGAAGAGGGAGATTTATTTTTGAAAATTGATATGTTGAGTGAAATAAATGGGAAAGTGGATATCTTGAATGATAGGAAGTGAATGATATGCAGTGAGGAGTATTACTTATTACTATCTCCGTCCCCCAAAATTTGCTATACTTTGATCCGGTACGGATTTTAAGAAATGTAATGAAAAGTGAGTTGAAAAAGTTACTTTTAAAGTATTAGTTTTATAATAAAATGTGAGTAGGAATGAGTTAGTGGAATATGAGATCCACTACCAAAAATGGTAAAAGTGAAATGTATCAAATTTTCAGGGACGGACCAAAATAGTAAACTGTATCAAATTTTCAGGGACGGAGGCAGTAGTTACTACTAAACAAAGTTAATGTCTCAGATTTATTACTACAGTACTATATTTCGAGTATAAAAAGTTGTCCAAAATAATCTTACATACGCCTCTTTACTTTCTAGCCATAATGATTTTTTTTTAAAATCTTTCATATTGTTGTAACATTAGAAGTTGTTACTAGTACTTAGTAATGGCAGAGGGAGCAAGTATCATCTAGCATACCTACATTATTATCAATAGTATGAATTGTAATACAAGCACAACGAGACTAGGAGATATGGATAAGAGCGATGGGAAATAGAAAGATCTTGGGCTTATATTAATTGTATTTATCATCTTTTTTCGTCTTTACTTTTATTTTCGATGCGACAAATTGCTATTTATATACAGTATTGTGTTGTCTCTTCCTCTCCAAGTTCATCTTTTGTTTTTCCATTCTTTAATTTTCATACTAGTACATAAGATAACTAGCTGGACTTTCAAAAATCAATCTTTTCTCACACACATAAATACATTCTTATCTGAACAAACCTTTTATGTTTGTAGTTCTATGTTAAGTTCTCCCTCCATTTATAAAAAAAAATAGTTTCATTTTATAATTTTGGAATATCTATAAAAAAAATAGTCCTATTTCCAAAAATAAAAAATTTCCCTCTCATATTTTATCTACTTATTTTCTTCTATTTCATATTTTATTTACTTTTTCTCTATATTTTTCTTAGTTACTTACTTTTTCTCCTTCCTTTTTATTTTATAAATTTGTCATTAGAACTCACATCCTCCACAAATAGGACTATATTTTTTTAAGTAAGAAACTATAAAGTATTAGTCTGAGAGTAATAACTTACTCCCTATTGATATGTTTGCGAATTTGTCGTCAAATATAAGAGACTACATTATCTTTTATATTTTACAAATCATATACAGCTGGATTTAGTAGTCCACTGGTACTTGTGCAATCTTCACTGTGCAAAATTAAATACTACTCCGCTTTGGTTGATCGAATTCTTTCAAGGTGCATTACAATCCAATGAGTTCAGCTTGGCATCAAGCTCCAAATAGTTATTTTTTGAGTTGGGTTTATCAAACAATATAATGATATTGGTAATTTATTGGATATACTACTTTTTGGTGCTTGGCATCAAGCACATAACTCTAAAATACAGAAATTAAATGAAATTTATACAGAAAAATTATATCAACACTAGAAATTTGAAATTACAAGACTCCACTATGTTTGAAACTAGTGTTTGTCCAACTTCTCATCATCGTTGAATTGATAAAACTAAAGAGGATTAGTTCTCATAGAGTTTTAAACATTTAAATTAGATCCTTCAGAATACTATATAAAAAAGTTCTATATATTTAAGGATATTTTTCAAGCAGAGCTTACATCAAAGTAGGATCAAGTACATTTAAAAAATACTAGAACAAATTTCTTTTATTAAGGTGAATAGGTGAAAGAGTATTAACTACGGTATTAGAAATGAGTTACTCACCCCTTACAAGACCCCCTTAAAAGATCTTGTAAGTGGAAGGATTATCCATACTTATACAGATGAGCTAGGATCGTTAGCAAACCGATGTGGAACAAGATTTTAAGAGTTTTAACCTACAGTGTTCCATAGAAAAAAAATGACGAACTGTATCCACGATAGGTCCAAACTTTTATGAGTGATTATATCATAATATATGAGCCCCTACGGCTCTATATATCTTGATGGCTTGTTCATATCTCATTATAAGGGCGTTGTGTAATTTACATTGTCATTTGACAGTCCCCGTTTAAGAATACCCTTCTTGAATCATGCAATTAAGCTACCAAATGGAATTTGGTTTTATATACTAATTTCGAAATATAAAATACTAAGAACAAATATATACTCCACCTCTGAGGCTCTGAAGCCATGTTTTATTTGGCTGAATCATGTCATGACAGAGTCATTAATTCCAAAACTTATTTGTTTGATTAATTTTTTATATTTATTTATAAATTCTTAAACTTTTGTAAATTAATTCTGTTTTACGTTATAGTTTTAAAATCTACTCCCTCCGTTCCCTCATAGTTGAATCATTTTCCATTTTGGAAAGTTCTCTCATAGTTGAGTCATTTCCAGATACAGTACTTCATCCGTCTCACTTAAATGTTCACATTTCCTTTTTAGTTTATCCCCCTCAAGATGTCCATCTTCTAGATTTTTAAATAAATTCATCTCTCGTCTCTCCTCAATAAATATTCAAGTATATTTTTCTGTTAACTTACTCCAACTAACAACTCCTCCTAAACTCCTGTGCCACTCAAATTTTGGACATCTTGAGTGGGACGAAGGGAGTAATAATTAACATTTTTTCTCACTCTTACTTTATTCTCTCTTCTCTATTCTCTGTACCTTTTTATCTCTCATATTTTTTTATCCATCTACTTAACACACTAATCATCATTGTCTTAAACTCCGTGCTGAAAATTTCGCCTCAACTATGAGGAAATGAAGAGATTATTTATTACTTCTTCCATAGATGACTCACTTTTCTTTGTGGTTTGTCCCAACCAAGATGATCTATTACTAAATATATAAACTTCTTTCTCTCTACTTTATTCTCTCTCCCTCTTTCTCCTTTATTCTTTTCATTTAATGCATAAAATAAAGTTGCATAAAATCTCATGTCGCCCAAAGAATGATTCAGTTTTTTTCGGATGGAGAGAGTAGTTATTAAACTATTAATTTATTCAAATTTTACAATTAGATTTTAGTGTTTCAAATATTTTTCTGATTCTTTCATTCCTTTCCCTTTTTTAATTCAATTATGAAAATAAAATAAAAACTACACTTTATGCAAAATTGAGAATAAGGCTAGGTATTTGTAAAATTAGTTTTTTTCAAAAAATAATTTTTTATTTTTATGATTTTGATTTTTTATATACTATGATCTCATTGATCTTTTGTTACGTGTCTTACTTTGACTCATTTTCTATTAAAAATTAAAAAACAAGTTGGAGAATGTGTATTAAAAATTAAAAAATAAGTAGGAGAATTTTTTTAGATCGAGTCCTAGAGTATAAATTTATAATAGAATATAACTAAAATAAGTTAATGGAATTTGTGGTCTATATATAGTTAGAAATTTAGGCTTGACTAATTCAATGTGTATGACTATCTTTCAGTTGTCCAATTAAAGTGATCTAATAAATATTAAAATTTGGGCTAAAGTGTATTCATTTTATTATGGAAATAAGTGTAGATACCATATGAGATTTTCTATTTGATGGGGACCGAATAGAAAATAAAGGGGTTTATATTAATATAAATATAAGTTAGGGTTATGGTCCCCAGACGTCAGAAGAACATTCAATATCTCTGTATTCTCTCGGCAGATTATCGCAAAGAATGTCTCTGATCGTTTAGAAGATCCATAGCCGCTGCAAAGCAATTCCGCTTTTCAATCCCTTATGGATCAAGGTACGCTTCCGCTCTACAGTTTATGCTCCTTCTCCGTCGTTCTCGGTTAATCATCATAGAGAGCTTTGAGGGCTTTATGTAATTGTTCTTTCAATTATTCCAACAAGTGGTATAAGAGCCACTCTATTGATGATTCTCTGAGAATTGAGAAAAGGAGAATTAAGGTTTTAAGGGCATCCGCATCGCAGACGCGATGCTGTCTCGGTCTCGTCTCTACAAGACGAGACAGCATCGAGACAGCGTTGCGACGCTTGTCTCGTCTCGACGAGACGCGACATCTCGTCACGCGACGCGTGCCGGCGAGGCCGGCTTCGAGCTAGCGAGACGACGCGCGCGCTGGCGGATGGCGTGACGTCCACTCGCCGGCCCGCGAGTGGGCGTCGGAATTATGACGTAAAAAAAAAAAAATTTAAATTCAAAAAAAATAAAAAAATTTTTTAAACGGTCAAATGACCGTTGCCAAACGGTCGATTTTTTTTAAAAAAAATTTCTTTTATTATTTTATAAATACTCTATTCCTCTTCCATTCTCCATTTTACACACAAACACTACACTCATCTATTCTTTTCTCTCCAATTGTTGAAAAAATGTCCGGCGAAGGAAACTCCAGCGGCGGCGGCTCCGGCGGGCTCGACTTGAACTCGTTCGACGATTGGCTTAGCATGTACAGCTTTTTAGGTACTCCCGGTTCGTCGCCGGGCACCCAAGCCTCGACGACTCCGCCGGCGTACCAAACACCACATTTGGATGTGGATGCATACTATCGTCCCTCCTCCCCCCAGAGGTACGGGCAATATCAGGGATTATCCCAAATTCAGGAGAATTTTTTGCCGCCTGAACTCACTTTGCCCGACTGGCCAATAGCAATAGGTGGAGGCTCCGGCAGGATCGGCGTCAATGCCGAGGAGGAAGAGGGTGACCACGAGGTTGTGGGGAATAGCAGCCGTCATCCATACAGCCAAAAGGAGACGTTGGCTCTGTACGACGCTTGGATCAGCGTCTCGTACGATCTTATCGTCGGGAATCAACAAACCCACAAGTGTTTTTTGGAAAAAAGTCACCGAAGTTTACAACGCACGAAGGCCGAAGAACACATTTGCCCGCAACGTGAAGATGCTCCGCAGTCATTGGGACCGATCCGACAAAGATGTCAAAAAGTTTTGCGCGAAATACAGGGCAAAAGAGGCGAATTATCAAAGCGGAGCCAGTGGAGCCGACATTCTGAGAGCGACGTTGCGGATCTTCAAAGACGACGTCGGTAAAGATTTCAAGCATGTCGATGTTTGGTCGTAAGTCCACCACCTTGAAATGTGGGCTGGCGGTGTCGAGTCGGGCTCGAAACGCACGAAGCACAACGGCGCGTGGCCACTACTCGTCTAGTGATGGCGGTGAAGGCAACACCTCACGTGAGGGCATACTAACCGATGATGCAGGGGGGTCTTCTTTCGGTTCACGGCGTCGGCCGCAAGGGACCAAGGCGGCGAAGGCGGCGAGAACGAGGGGGAGAGGGAGAGGGAGGAGGAGGGGCCGCGGCGAATCAAGCCTGGTGGGCTCGGGCTCGGGCTCCGGCACGGGCACGGGCTACAACAGCCTAATGTCCATGTACCTGGTCGCCACGATGGCTGACATTTCAAAAATGAATCCTTGCCAATTTGAAGCCCATATGGACGGAATTGAGCATCTGAAAGCTCAACTTGGTATTCGGGATCGATCTAACTTGGGTGCACCGCCGACTTCGGGGGATGATTCGCCGGCGGAGTAGTTTTTATAGTTTAATTTAGAGTATTTTAATTATGCATTTTTTTATTTTTTAGGATTTTAAATTATGTATTTTTTTATTTTTTAGGCTTTTAAATTGTAATTTTTATTTTATTTAATGAAGTGTGTTTTTATTAATTGAATTTGTTGGAATTAAAAATAAAAAATGAAATTGAATGAATAGTTAAGGGATGAGATGGTTAAGAGATGGAGGGGGATGCAAGTGTTGTCTCTTAGTTAAGAGATGAGGTGAAAAGTACAGTGGGGCCCATGAATAGTGAAGAGATGAGACGATTAAAAGACGGATAAGAGACAGGGATGTGGATGGCCTAATTGTTACTACCTCCGTCCACGAAAAGTTGTCCCATTTTTCCATTTCCGTCCGTCCCCCAAAATTTGTCTCATTTCACTTTTACTATTTTTGGTAGTGGACCCCATATTCCACTAACTCATTCCTACTCACATTTTATTATAAAACTAATGTATAAAAGTAGAACCCACAATCCACTAACTTTTTCAACTCACTTTCCATTACATTTCTTAAAACCCGTGCCCGGTCAAACCGGGATGAATTTTCGTGGACGGAAGTAGTACTAATTTTGTAAATCCATAAAAATTAGGGTTTATATTTTATGGATTTTATTGGGGCATTTTGGCATGTTTACATATTGCTGTCGTATTTATGAATATCGTGATTGATAATTCACTTAACCATGAATTGTTTTGGTTGTTTATGAAGAATTGTCCGCTCGGTACCGTGAATTGCTTTTGGAAACTTCACGTTGATTCCAAAATTAATTTTTTTTAAAATTATTATGTTTCCTGGATATGCACATGTTATATGGTTATTTGTGATTTTCATTATGCACACATACTGAATATTTTGGTGAATTGTTTGAATTGGTGATTTATGAAAATCAAGTTCACCGCCGCTACGCCGCTGCATATGTTATGGTTTTGATGATGAATTGATTTTTTAATTCTTGATTATATTGTTTGCATCGAGAATGATTAGGTATATTAGTATATACGGATTTGGTGATTTGAGAACTGGATTATGTTTTAGCATGAATTTCTTTTATTTATGAAAAAAAAAAATATTAGGATTTCCGCTCCTACTTTTTATGTGAATCTATAAAATTTAGAGTTTATGTTTTGTGGATTTGTCGTGTTGTTTTGACGTTGTTTTTGGCTATTTATGTTTGTTAGTTTTGATCTTGGGAACATCAAAATTTGGGTTTTGTCGATTTTTGTCTAAAATTGAATTTGGAAAAATTATAAAGAATCCCATTAGGAGTCAGCAATTTGCGATTTGCTGGGGAGTTATTGGACTGGCCGTCAGGATTCAGCGACTTACTGAGTTCGCGAGGTACGCGAACCCAGTGACTCGTTGGCTAGCCACTGTACTCCAAAAAAGTTAACAACGACTTGCTTGCAAGCGTTTGAATTTAGTTTAAAAATTATAAATTCAATAATTTTGGTGCATCTCAAGTTCCTTTATAGATGTGTGTATTTTAATGCGAATATTATTCGGCTCAAAGGAAGATTAATATTTGGCACGAGATACACACATACTTTTGGTGATAAATGCGTGACAATTATTCAGATTTCGTGTAAGTAGTGTGATGCCCAAAGGTGGACACTATTTGACATGATTTTATTGTCAGTGTTTGATCACTATAAGGAGATTGCCATTTGCAAGTTCACATTACTGTAAAAAGACTTGGTGCGGATGTTGTGCTCGAAACCTCATAATGTTTTACTAATATTCAAATTAGATTAGTCGAAACATGACGTTGCCAAAGTAACCTCTCTTGTCTAGACTTCTTTATTGTGAATATTAGGACGGTGAAGTGTGTGTGTATTTTAATGCGGATATTAGTCGGCCCAAAGGAAGATTATTATTTGGCACGAGATACATACATACCTGTGGTGATAAATGGGTGACAATTATCCATTTTTTTGTGTAAGTAATTGTGATGCCCAAAGGTGGACATTACTTGACATGATCATATTGTCAGTGTTTGATCACTACATAGAGGTTATCACTTACAAGTTCATATTACTGTCCAAAGATTTGGTATGAATGTTGTGTCGGTACCTCGAGATGTTACTATTTTATTTGAATTTTATGATGTGAGCATGACGATTAATTTGGTTTTGTTCTCTATAAAATTATGATGTTGGCTTCGGCAGTTTCTTCCAACATGAACAATATGTTAGTGTTGAATGGGTCAATTTTAAGAATTGAAAAGATTATATTTTGATTGCTCTGGGTTGCATGGATTTGGATTACGCGCTAAGGATTGAGCAACCTACTTCTCCTATGGACGTTATTACTTCTTATCAAAGGAGAAACTACGAGAAGTAGGAATACTCGAATCGCGTAAGTCTACTGATCATTAGGTATAGCATCCCAGAAGCCTTTCGAGCCCCTGCATCAAAGTATATCACTACGGCCAGTGAATACCTTGCCAAAATTAAGGAACATTTTACGAAAAACGATAAGGTTAAAACAAGCATGCTTGATCTCAATAAAGTATATAAGGGCAGGGGCAACATAAGGGAGCACATTATGAAAATGTCTCACGTTGCTTCACTTAAGCTTGAATTCTAAAGAATTGTTTGTGCATTTGGTGTTGCACATTTGGTCAGTATATGAAGCTCTGAATTTTTTTAGATTGTGTGCACAGTAAGAAATAACAAGTCTCCTAGGTCCAGTGAATCCACTAGATCACAAGGTCTAGGAACTCACGGATCGTTGGGAGATCTCGGTCGTCGGACACACAGAATACCTCTTCAAAAACCCTCAACCACGTATACTAAAATTAGCACAGGGAAGTAGGGATCGATCCCACAGAGATGGATGCGTAATTAAACATGCTCAAGGATTCAGAACTATTTTTGGGTTGGCTGCTGCCACGCATTTTTGGGTTGAGGAAATAAAACTAAACTTGGAGTTGAAAAGTTTGCTACGCTAACAGCTAGATCTAGGCAGAACAAAAATCATGCATGTAAACTGGAAATCAAGCAATACAACCACTAGATCTAAGAAACTGTTTTTTAAATTACCTAGACCTAGGAAATGAACTGACGGTGGGGACCATTTGCTGAAAAGGTAAAGTACGGATGAAAAGCTGAAAAACAACTAATTAAAGTACCAACTAACAGCGACATCATCTTCTCCAATCAACTTGCATAAAAATTTCAGTAAAACAGAAATGGAACGCAAATCGGAAACGAAACAGACTAGCTTTAAAACAATTAAATGAAGAACAATTCAAAACGAAGCAGATCTGCGACTACTAGACGAAATAAAACAGAAAGAAAGCAGAAAACTCAAAATCCATGCACAACTCGGTTTCCCCTGTTCAGATCCACACTTCGGATGCTAAATCCACTCCGGATCCAAGCATCCAAAACAAACTCCGACCAAAAGTATACCCATAGCTACAGATTCGCCAAACAACCTCCGATCCACAACAACAACACAGATCCACAGTCGTATTCCCCAGATCAAGCACAGAATTATCCAAAACAGAGAATAACATTTAACTGCCGAAATTAAGCCTAAAAAACACAGAATCAACGTAAATCAACACGAGATAAACACCATCATGACAGAAACTAAATGCATAGATAATCGGTAATAGCAACAACCAAATCGACTTCCAAAACGATGAAGTTCGACGGAATAAAGTGCAAAAACAGAATGTAAATAGATTGTATCTTCGCCCTTTGCAAGGACGGCGTTACGACTGACTTTCACCGAAGATGAACCCCTAGAAACCTTTAACTACCCAGAATTCCCATTTTTCCCAAGTGTGTGTGTGGGTGTGTGAGCTGAGAGCAAAATAATGTATGTTGCGTGTGCTGCATGCTCCTTTATTTATAGGCATTGAAGTGGGTCCAGCGAGGTATGAATAGTCTTTGTTGCCCTCAGCTATTAAGTTCCTTCGTCTAGCCATTTTTTTCTCTTTAATTCTGCTCACTTTCCTTCATTTTCCTTCGCTAGTCCATTGCCTCCGGCTCTTCCTGGATCTAGCGATTCCTTCACACACCTGGCTTAAAAACTGCGTTAGACCCAGTAAAATAAAGTGTTTTTCACCACATAACCGATGCATGAAATTAGCCTTATCAGTATATCAAGAAATAAAGTAAAGGGCGTTAAGAAAAAGTATATTGAGAATGCTGCTATGGATGCAGATTAATCACAAAAGGAACAACATAAGGATAATGATAGTTGTTTCTTTTGTGGTAAATATGGATATAAAAAAGAATGGTAAATGTCACACATGGCGTGCAAAGGAAGTTACAGTTCTTGTTTTGGTCTGTTCTGAAGTTGATTTGGCTTCACTCCCTAATGATATTTTGGTGGGTAGTTTCTGGTGCTACTGCTCACATAAGGTTATCAATGCAAGGCTGTCTGAGCTACCAAAAGTCAATTGATGGTGAAAGATACATCTATGTGGGATAAGACAAATGGGTGGAAGTATAGAATATTGGGCATTGTAGATTGTTATTAAAGACTGGAATTTTCGTGTTCATTCAGAAATAGTAAACTTCTTCCTTCAAATAATTCTAGTATTGTGGGCACTGTTTCCTTAAGTGCATATAACAATCTTTGTATGCTTGATTGTGTTACTTCATATTTAGAAGCTTTACATGTTGAATCAAAAGGGAGTAAATGAAGAGACGTGAACTGGTGTGTGGTCATTGTGTACAGAAAGAAATGACAGGTTTCCTAGGTCCAGCAAATCCGCTAGATCACACGGTCTAGGAACTCACTGGTCGTTGGGAAATCCTGGTCGTCGGACACACAGAGCACTCCTTCAAAAACCCTCAACCACTTTACTAAAACCTAGCACAGGGAAGTAGGGATCGATCCCACAGAGACGGATGCGTAATAATCATGCTCAAGGATTTGGAAATTGTTTTTGTGTTGGCTGCTGCCACGCATTTTTTTCGGGTTGAGGAAATTAAACTTAAACTTGAAATTTTAAGCTGCTACGCTAACAGCTAGATCTAGGCGAAACAACAAAAAACATGCACGTAAACTAGAACTGAAATAATCACTAGATCTGAGAAACTATTCTAATTACCTAGATCGGGGAAATAAACTGACGGTGGGGACCATAACTGAAAAAGCAGAATACGGACGAAAAGCTGGAAAAACAACTAACTAAGGTACTAACTAACAGCGACATCATCTTCTCCAACCAATTTGCATAAAAACTCAGAAGAAACAGTATGAGCGAAATCAGAACAGAGCAGACTGGGTTTTAACGATTTAATGAAGAACAATTAAGAACTAAACAGATCTACGGATGCTAGATGAAGCAAAATAGAAAGTAAACAAAAAACTCAAAATTCATGCATAACTCGACTTCCCCTGTTCAAATCCAACCTCAGACGCTAAATCCACTCCGGATCCAAGCATCCGACAAAAACTCCAGCCACAAAAAAAAACATTTCATAACTTCAGATTCAACCAACAACCTCCGATCAACAACAACACCGCAGATCTACAGCCAAATTCCCAGATCGAGCACCAAAAATGACAAGAACAGAGATCAACATGCAACTTGCCGAAATAAAAACTCTTAACAGCAGGATCAACGTAGATCAACACGAAATATCACAAATATAACGAAAACTAAGAAATGCATAGATAATCAGTAACATCAACAACCAAATCGACTTCCAAAAGTGAAGTTCGAGCGAAATTGAGTGCAAAAAACACCGAAAGTAAATAGATTGTATCTTCGCCCTCACGCGGACGGTGTTACGCCGGAATTTCTCTGAAGATTGGACCCCTTAAAATCTAAACTACCCCAAAACTCTCATTTCCCAAGTGTGTGTGTTGTGTGTGAGCTAAGAGTAAAAAGTGATATATTGTGTGTTGCATGCTCCTCTATTTATAGGCGTTGAAGTGGGGCCCAGCGAGGTATAGATAGACTTTGTTGCCCTCAGCTATTGACTCCCTTCTTCTAGCCTTCTTTTCCTTAAGTTCTGCTCACTTCTCCTTCATTCCTTCGCTAGACCGTTTCCTCCAGCATCTCCTGGATCTAGCGATTCTGTCACACACCTGGCTTAGAAACTGTGTTAGACCCAGCAAAATGTAGTGTTTTTCACTATATAACCGATGCATGAAATTAGCCTTATCAGTAAGCAAATTAAATAATGAAAATTTGGTTAATTTATGACACAAGTGTTTTGGTTATATCTCAAAATAAAGGATTGTGAGACTTGTGTCATATGTTGTATTGAATACACTTATCTTACTTGGGAACGGGTGGGGAGACCATCTGCTTGAGCGATTGCTGTGGTCGTTTGACGGAGGGACTGCTCTGGACGGGCTGCTTGACTTCGCTGCTGGACCCAGGAGTTACCTTCGACTGGGTCAAGGGGAGTGTCTGCTGCAACCACTTCAACATCTTCAGTGAAAGCTCCACCAAATCCGCAATATTGCCCCTTAGGGTCTTCACTTCCTCCCGGCTTTCGTTCAATTCCTTCCTAATCCCCCCAAGTTCCTTCACCATTTCTTTCCTCATCAATTGCATCTCCTTTCTCATATCCTGGACATCCTTATGCAGCTCTTCAACATCTTCACTTGGCATGGCCTCCTCAGCTTCTTCAGTCTCCGCCTTTACCTTGTCTCCTATCGAGTAGAAGAAGGTCTTGGCGCCATGAGCTTGGAGCAACCCCTTGTTGAAAAAATAATCAACGCTGAAAATCTCCGGGGGTTCGCACATGACTACCAAAGGAGCGGTTTTGGCAATCTTCATTTCAATGTTCCGCTGGAGGTAGGCGCCGAGGAGGTGGCAGGTATACATATGACGAGCAGGGTTGCTTGCCATTTGGTGGCATGCTTGAACCAGCCAATAACCTAGGTGCACCTTCACGCCCTTCGCCATGCACCAAGTGAAGTAAAGGTCGGTAGTTGTAAGAGCTGAATTAGCGGTTCCCATCAAGTTGTAGCTGATAAACTTCCGAGCAAAGCGGAGGATTCGATCTTCGATGTGAGAGGCTTTGGAGTAGCTGGACTTAAACGTTCCCGCCTTGGAGTGGGTGATCAGTTCCCATGCTGTTTGAACTTTGAAACCCGGCGTATTCTTCGGCACACCGATCATCCTCTCATTCCATATCCCCTCATCATCCTCGGCTTGGGTGAACAACCCCATTTTCAAAGACCACTCCCGGATGCTCATCTCATGTTCTTCATTGAAAATCCTGAAAGTTATGGAGTCCGCGTCAAGATCAGTGGTGTTCTTCAATCGGAAGGTGGAGAAAAACACCCTTGCTAGGTCCACCGGCACCCTCTCCTGGCTGTGCTTCAGTAACCACCCGAATCCGATCGAATAGATACATGCGCGGAAATCCTTGTCACATGCAATCATTTTAAGCTCTCTGGGGCTGTACTGCTTCCCCGACTTAGCCATCTTCCCGACGCTGCATCTTTCCTTGTACACCGTGGTCCTTTTCAGATCGTCGAACTGCCTCATCGCCTCTAGCAGCTCCTTAGTCAGCCAAACTTTCGGACGTCCAGCTTCCTCAGATTCAGAGTCGGGTTCATGGGTAGGCTTGTCTTGTTCCTCGGCAGAGGGATCTTCGGTCACTGGGGAAAGGGTCTCCTCAACCTCCTGGACGGAGGGAGCTTTCCTTGACCGAGTAGATGAGGTCGCCGCTGCCTTTCCTTTTCTCGCCCTCTCCTTGACCAGGCGACATTCCTCTGCCTCCGCAGCATCTGGAACTAAGTCATCAACTTCGTCGAGCAGACTCCTCCTGGTTCGTCTCCTCTCTGCCCTCTTGTCTATCTGGGGTTCGTCTTCCTCCTGATCATCCACCAAGTCCACGATCAAATTCAGCCCTTCCTCAACGGGCTCCGTTACTCCAGTCACATGTAGATCTGTTTGTTCCATCAATTTTTCCGGGGTTTCCCCCTCAACATCCACCATCGGGGTTGCCCCCTCAATATAAATGGGGTTTTCCCCCCTGACATTACTTGGGGTTGCCCCCTCTTCCATTGGTTCAGGGGTCGCACCCCTGAAATCAGTTGGGGTCTCATCCCCGGTTTCCATAGGGGTTTCCCCCTCAGTTACCTCTTCCACAACAGGGGTTTCCCCCTCAACAATACTTTCCACAACAGGGGTTTCCCCCTCACCATCTTCCTTACCCTCAGAACTAGGGTTTTCGTCACCTTGCTGCTCGGTCTCCACCTCTGCTCCGCTGTTCGTCTGTCCATCATCCTCCGGCCGTTCGTGCACCGCCTCTTCTTTTTCCGCCTCCCGTGAAACGGTTTCTGCATGTTGAGATCCAGATTCTCGAGGCCCTTCTTCATGGAGAACTGCCGGTTGTGCCGCCGAATTTGCCGGAATCGTCAGTGATAGTATGGCCGGCGCGGATGTCATTATGCTAGCGGAGAACAAGGGAACAGGGCGTATACTTCCTTTTCCTTCTCGACGCTCCCCAATTTCTGCGTCAACTCTGCCAACAGGGTTGCGTCGTACACCGTTTGCTGCGAACTTCCGGTGAGTTGGGTTGAATCCATTACTGCAGATCTGAAATTATACAAAAAACTGGGTCGAATTTGGTTAGGGTTTCGTGTTCTAGAGAGAGAACGAAAGTAGAGAGAAGGGAGAGTAATTTCTGTTTTTTTTTTCGTTGATTGGGATTATTGGAGAGAGAGGCGACGGTTGCCTTTTCTGATGAAAAGATGGTACGGTTGCAGGCGTAATGTAAGCAACCGTACAACTCCCATAAATATCGGCCAGATTTTGAAATTCAAATTATCTCCATCCCTCCTTGACTTCTTCCTCCAGGTTTCCTTCCTCTAGCTGATTTCCCTGACCATGACCCTATACTTAAAGAAATTGAAGACGCCGGACTCCTAGGTCATGGTTAGAATATAAGGCATCGGTTCCCTTCGGAGTCTGGTGCTTCAAAAATATTTTTGGAAGATTTTAAATTGTATATACTCCATTTATTTTGGATTTTCTTTAGTTTGAAAAGCAGTTAAACTATTTACAAATTCCCTTTGAGTATCCTCGAGATTCCCTGGTTCAGCACATATTTTCAAAAAATAAATTGTCAACCATTTACCTGACCCAGGAATTCAACGAGAATACCTCCTCGTCCGTCTAGGCGATAGTAGAGAGTGCGTGTAGTGGAACTTCATCCACCACACACAACTCAGAATTATCCCTATAGACTTTCACTCTATGACCATTAACAAGAAAAGGGACAGAGTTAGAGGCACTTCCCTGGATCTCCACTGCTCCGTTTCCGCGGAGGCCGACGATGGTATATGGACCGATCCACTTAGACTTCAATTTCCCTGACATCAACTTGAGCCGGGATTGGAAAAGGAGCACCTTCTGTCCCACATGAAGTTCTTTGACCCGAAGATTCTTGTCATGCCATAACTTCGTCCTTTCTTTGTACCACATGGCAGACTCAAATGACTCCAGCCTAAGTTCCTCCAGTTCTTGTAACTGTAACTTCATCTCTTCTTCGCAAGCTATAGGTTTCGTGTTCAACTCTTTCACTGCCCAGTACGCCTTGTGCTCAATACCCACAGGTAAATGGCACATCTTGCCAAACACAAGTCTTTAAGGCGACATTCCAATAGGCGTTTTAAAAGCAGTTCAGTAGGCCCACAATGCGTCACCGAGCCTCTTGCTCCAGTCCTTCCTTGACGGATTAACCGTCTTCTCCAATATCGTCTTGATTTCGCGATTAGAAATCTCTGCTTGGCCATTAGACTGAGGGTGGTACGGAGTCGACACTCTATGGTGAACACCATATTTCTTCATCAGAGCCTCGATGGTGCGATTGCAGAAATGTGTTCCTTGATCTGAGATGATGGCTCGTGGAACTTCATATCTGTTGAAAATATTGGCCTTCAGAAATTTTGCCACCTCCTTCGATTCACATGTTGTGGTGGCCTTAGCTTCTATCCACTTAGACACATAGTCTACTGCAACCAATATATAAGTGTTCCCACAGGATGATGGGAACAGTCCCATGAAGTCCATCCCCCACACATCGAAAATTTCACACACGATCACCGGGACCCGAGGCATCTCGTCCCTCCTTGAAATTCCCCCTGTCTGTTGGCATCTCTCGCAACACTGGCAAAACTCAAAGGCATCCTTATTTAGTGTCGGTCAATAAAAATCGCTGTCCAGAACCTTCCTTGTTGTCTTCCTTGGTCCAAAGTGACCTCCACATGCCAAGGTGTGGCAATGAATTAGCACATCTTTTTGTTCTCATTCGGGAATGCAGCGTCTAATCACTTGATTCGAGCACATCTTCCACAGGTAGGGGTCGTCCCAAAAGTAATATTTGGCTTCGTTTAATTTTCATCTTCTGGGCCCGGGAAACTTCGTCTGAGCTTGGCACCTCTCCCGTGACCAAGTAGTTGGCTAAGTCAGCAAACCACGGTTCTGCGTTAAGTGTGTGTTTCTGATAAGGCTAATTTCATGCATCGGTAATGTGCAAAAAAATGTTATAAATTGCTGGGTCTAACACGTTTCCTAAGCCAGGTGTGTGAAGAAAATAGCTAGATCAAGGAAGTAAGGAAGGAGATGGTCTAGCGAAAGAAAAGGACGAAATGAGCAGGATTTACAAGGAAAATTGGCGTGACGGGGGAGTCTACAGCTGAGGGCAACAAAGTCATTATCAATACCTCGCTGGACCCACTAAAGCGCCTATAAATAGAGAGGAGCATGCAGCGTGATGGATATAGTTTTCACTCTTCTTAGCTCATACATTTTACACACACTTGGGAAACATTCTGGGGGATAATCGTGATAGGAGGGGTACTTTCTAGAGATCTCGAGTTTGGTAACACCGTCCCAGTGAGGGCGAAGATACATTTGTTTTAATTTCAGCTGTTTTTGCTAGTTTCCACCGTCGAACTTCACTTTTGGGAGTCGATTTTGATGTTGATGATGTTTAACTGTTTATCGCTCATGGATCTGAGTTTAGCTGTTTAATTTCAAGTTACTTTTGCTTAGATCTCTCTACTGTTAGCGTAATTCTTAAATTGCTATGTCGATCTCTGTTTATTTCGTTATTGAGGTGTTTGATGTGGAATTGGGTGACAGATCCGTGGTTGATTGAGTGTTCGGAGCTTAAATTTGTAAATCTGACGTGATGGAGAATTTCTTCTGTTTGGAGTCCGTGTCGGACGCTTGGATCCGGAGTGGATTTAGCGTCTGAAGTTGGTTTTGGCGTGTGAAAGAAACAGTAGTGGATAGACTTGTTTTATTTCCTTTGTTTTCTATTTCCCTTCGTCTAGGTATGCAGGTCTGTAAGTTCTTCGTTATTTATGTATAGATTTGATTCCAAGTTAGTAGCTCTGTTTTTGATTTGCTTATGTGTTTTCTCAAGAAGTTTTATGCGAATTTGGTTGTAGAAGACGATGTCACTGTCAGTTAGTACTAGAGTTAGTTATTCTGCTACTTTCCAGTCGTACTCTGCTTTTTCTTAGAGGTGGTCCCATCGTAGAATTATTTCCTAGGTCTAGCTGTTAGGTTAAGTTTCTTTCTAATATTCCCAAGTCAAGTTAATTTTAATTTTTCCTCAACCCAAGAAAATGCGTGGCAGCAGCCAACACCAAAAATACTCTCAAATCCTTGATTACGATTCTTACGCATCCTTCTCTGTGGGATCGATCCCTACTTCCTTATACTAGGTTTAGTAAAGTGGTTGAGGGTTTTTGAAGCGGGGAAGTACTTGTGTGTCTGACGACCGGGATCCCACGCAACCTACGAGTTCCTAGACCAAGTGATCTAGTGGACTTGCTGGATCTGGGGAACCTGCCTTATTTGAATACTGCAACACTGCACACACACCACACTTGTACTGTCACAACCAAGAGATAGGTAGCTTCAGTTTTCCTTTATCAGATTCCCCTAGACCGGTTAAAGCCAAAACTGCTTCCCAGCTGATTGGTCTAGGAAATTTACCCAGAAAATACAAATGCTCTTCAGGGAAAGCATCGGGTATGGCCTCTTCTGTTTCCCCTTGATATAATCTGCTCAAGTGATCGGCTACTCTATTCTCCGTTCCTCTTTTGTCTCTCACTTCCCAATCAAACTCCTGCAAGAGTAACACCCAGCGGATTAACCTCGGCTTAGGCTCTTTCTTAGCCACTAAGTACTTTATTGCTGCGTGATCCGTGAAGACTATAACCCTTGACCCAAGAAGGTAGGGTTGGAATTTTTCAAACGAGTATACGACAGCCAACATTTCCTTCTCCGTGGTGTCATAATTCTTCTGAGCCTGATTCAGCGTCTTAGAAGCATAGAAGATCAGATAACTTTTTCCGTCAATCTTTTGTCCTAGGACGGCTCCCACAGCAAAATCACTCGCGTCGCACATTATCTCAAAAGGGTGATTCCAGTCTGGTGCCCTGATAATTGGTGCTAACACGAGTCTGTCCTTGAGCAACTGAAATGCCTTCTTGCATCCTTCGTCAAAGACGAATTCCACATCATTGTGCAACAAATGAGTGACTGGTTGCGCGATTTTAGCGAAATTCTTGATAAACCTCCTATAAAACCCTGCGTGACCTAGGAAGCCTCTAACCTCTTTTTGGTTCGTAGGGTATGGTAACTTTGATATCACATCTACCTTTGATTTGTCCACCTGTATTCCTCTCTCAGAAACCACGTAACCCAGGACAATGCCTTCTATCACCATGAAGTGGCATTTTTCGAAATTCAATACTAAGTGCTTCTCCTGGCATCTCTTTAACACTAGATCAAGGCTGGCCAAACAAGTATCGAATGAGTTCCCGTATACGGTCGTCCATGAATATCTCAATGCATACTTCCAGCAGATCCGAGAAAATGCTCATCATACACCGCTGGAAAGTTCCTGGTGCATTACATAATCCAAACGGCATTCTTCGGTATGCAAACGTACCAAAGGGGCACGTAACGTGGTTTTCCCTTGGTCCTCTGGGTTAACGTAGATCTGGAAATAGCCACTGTATCCATCAAGGAAACAAAAATACTGTTTGCCAGCCAATCTTTCTAGTATCTGATCAATGAAAGGTAGGGGGAAGTGATCCTTCTTTGTGGCCTCGTTCAGCTTCCTGTAGTCGATACACATCCTCCAACCCGTCACCAGCCTCGTGGGCACCAGCTCGTTATTTTCATTCTTAACAACCTGTATGCCAGACTTTTTAGGTACCATATGGACAGGACTGACCCACTCGCTGCCCGGAATGGAGTAGATAATCCCTAGGGCAAGCAATTTTAACACCTCCTTTAGGACTTCCTCTCGCATGTTCGGATTCAGTTTCCATTGTGCATCTCGATGAGCCTTCGCACCTTCTTCTAGACGAATGTGGTGCATACAAAGATCCGGACTGATTCCTACCAAATCCGAGAGAGTCCACCCTATTGCTTTCTTGTTTCGTTTGATGACTTCCAACAACTCCTTCTCCTGCTCCTTGGTCAGGTTACTGTTGACTATTACTGGGAATGTCTCATTCTCCTCCAAGTAAGCATTCTTGAGGCCTGGCGGAAGTGTCTTCAGTTCCTTCTTTGTTCCATTCGGCTCCTGGGGCAAGGGATTTTTGTCTGCAATATCTGGTAATGCCTCCTTCCCAGACCCAGGAGAATTCTCCAGACTATCCACGTGAGCCGATCCCTTAGATTTAGCTGACTCGGGATTTCGGCAAAACTCCATGATGGCCTCCGTGAGTTCCTCATCTGTCAACTCCGTTGTGTTCATTGCTGCACACCATCCTACAACTTCTCTGTCAATTGAATAGCTCAACTCCGAGTTGTAAATTTGTTCCTGTATCAATTCCGTCTCAAGATATTCTTGGACCAGGGGGTTAATAACATCAATAGCATACAGATTCTCAACATCTAAAGGCCTTTTCATCCCCTCATCTATGCTAAATGTATATTTTTCCCCATTATAATCCAAAAAAATTGTTCCATCGAAGACATCGATAATGGTCTTAGCAGTACGCATAAATGGTCTCCCTAAAAGCACGCCACTAGACTCAGCAGACTCATTATCATTCATCTTGATCACATAAAAATCAGCATGATATAGAAAATCATGCACTTTGACTATGACATTTTCCAACACACCTTCAGGACAAATGCAAGTTCTATCTGCTAACTGGATCACTACTTTGGTAGCAACCATCCTTACTCCTGTCAATTTCTTATAGATCGAAAGCGGTAAAACATTGATGGACGCCCCTAGATCACACATAGCATGCTCGACCTTGATGTCCCCTAGAGAGATGGGTAATGTGAACATACCTGGGTCTGTGCATTTTGAGGGCATCCTTCTCTTTTGTATCACAGCAGACACATTCTCTCCGATCACAATTTTCCCATCTGGTTTGGTCTTCCCTGCAATGAATTCCTTGATGAACTTGCTGAAACCAGGCATTTTTAGGGCTTGCACGAATGGCAGGTTGATTTCCAACTAGCTAAAAATCTCCATGAGATCCTCTGTATCATCCTTCTTTTTCTTTGCTTCCCCCCGGTATGGAAATGATTTTGCCCGCATTTGTGGAAGTCCCAGCCTGGGTTTCACCAACTTCCCTACTTCCTTCCTTGCTCACTACCTCAGGTTCTGGGTCTAGGAAGAATGGGTCACTTGGTCGAGGTAGATCCCCCTAAATCTCCCTTCTGGAGGACATCCTGAACAAGGATTCCTCTGGGTCTAGGGCTATCCCCTTGAAGTACTTGACCTTTTTCCCTTTCACTAACCTGCATGGGTACCTCCTCGTCAATTTCCAAAGTCGGTCCTTCATAACTCCGCCCAGATCTCAAGGTGATTTGACTAATGTTTGCTCGGTCTGGTGGTTTGACCGTGGCGGGAAGTTTCCCTTCATTTCCCCACATCTCATTCAAAGAAACTGCGATCTGGGACAGTTGCTTTGCCATCATATCCATGGCAGCTTTATGTTCCGACTGAGCGTCTTGCAATTTGTGCACCACGTCATTGTTGGAATGCAAGTTATTCTGCATGAACTGCTGTGAATTCATGATAAGGCTAATTTCATGCATCGGTAATGTGCGAAAAATGTTATAATTTGCTGGGTCTAACACGTTTCCTAAGCCAGGTGTGTGAAGAAAATCGCTAGATCAAGGAAGTACTGAAGGAGATGGTCTAGCGAAGGAAAGGAACGAAGTGAGCAGGATTTACAAGGAAAATTGGCGTGACAGAGGAGTCTACAACTGAGGGCAACAAAGTCTTATCTATACCTCGCTGGGCCCACTCAAACGCCTATATATATAGAAGAGCATGCAACGCAAAAGAGAGAGTTTTTTTCACTCTTCTTAGCTCACACACTTTACACACACTTGGGAATGGATCTGGGGTGGTCGTGATCGGAAGGGTACTTTCTAGAAAATCTCGTGTTTGGCAACACCGTCCGAGTGAGGGCGAAGATACAATTACCTTTAATTTCAGTTGTTTTGCTTGTTTCACCGTCAAACTTCACTTTTAGGATTCGACCTTGATGTTGATGATGCTTAATTGTTTTACCGTTCGTGGATCTGCGTTTAGCGGTTAAATTTCAAGTCATTTTGCATAGATCTCTCTGTTGTTAGCTTATTTCTTCAATTGTTATGTCGATCTCTGTTTATTTTGATGTTGAGATGTTTGATGTGGAATTTGGTGACAGATCTGTGGTTGTTTGAGTATTCGGAGTTCTTTTTTTAAAAAAAATCTGACGTGATGGAGAGTTTCTGCTGTTTGGAGTTCATGTCGGACGCTTGGATCCGGAGTGGATTTAGCGTCTGAGGTTGGATTCGACGTGTGGAAAGATAGTAGTTCGATAGATCTTGTTTTTTTTTGTTTCTATTTTACTTCGTCTAGGGTATGCTGATCTGTTAAGTTCTTCGTTTATTATGCATAAATTTGATTTCAAGTCAGTAGCTCTGTTTTTATTTTGCTCATGCTGCTTGTTTTACACAATTTTGGTTGTAGAAGACGATGTCACTGTCAGTCAGTACGAGAGTTAGTTATTCTGCCAACTTTTCAGTCGTACCTTGCTTTTTTAGACATGGTCCCCACAGTAGGTTTATTTCCTAGGTCTAGCTGTTAGTTTAAGAATTTTTAAAAGTTTCCAAGTCAAGTTAATTTTGATTTTCCTCAACCCAAGAAAATGCGTGGCAGCAGCCAACACCAAAAACACTCCCAAATCCTTGAACATGAGTATTACGCATCCTTCTCTGTGGGATCGATCCCTACTTCCCTATACTAGGTTTAGTAAAGTGGTTGAGGGTTTTTGAAAGAAAAAGTGCTCTGTGTGTCCGACGACCGGGATTCCTCGCGACCCACGAGTTCCTAGACCGAGTGATCTTGGTGGACTTGCTGGATCTAGGAAACCTGCTATTTCCTATTTGAACACGCGTAGACTAGAGAACCTTTCCAGTGGCGCCGTTGCCGGGGATGGATGGCGTTTGTTGTTATTTCATTTAAGGATTTGGTGTAAATATTTTAATTTCTGTTATTTCTTTTTCCCTTGACAGTTTATGAGAGCAGGCTTCCAATCTGGAAGTTGGGCAAGCTCATCTGGATGCTTGTCCTAATCATCGGATGATCGAGGCGGAAACTTATTATCTGTTTTATGAAGGTGCAAACCCCGAATCAAAGGACCTGATGAATTCTTCGAGCGGGGGAAATTTTACTAAGAACAAAGCAAGTGAAGCCAGGGAAACGCTGGGGAGATTAATTGAGGCAAAGAAGGCTTATGATAACCCGAGGAGCATCTTGAGAAGGGGATCGGTCAACGCAGCAACGGAGCAAACTGATAAGAAGGTGGAAGATAAGATAGACCAATTGGAGAAAGCATTGTTGAATGCGATTGAAAAATACAACCCCCACGCTCCATCAAGGAGTGAGAAATCCCCGGGTCCGGAGGAAAGACAGATTCAGCCTTATTATGGTCAACCTAGCGAAGAGGAGTGCCATGCCCAGGCGAATTCGATGGGAAGTTGGAATCCAGATGGAAGTTGGAACCAAGGAAGACAGAAGGACGCACCGTGGACGACTCATCCCAATTTTCGATGGAGTGAAAATGACCAGAATCAATCGCCCTCGCAGCAAATCACGAATTACACACCCCCCAGAGAGGCAACATAACTGGTCAGGAAGGAATCAAGAAGGCCAGCTGCAAGCGAGATATAGGAATCAAGACAACACAAATTGGGGGAATAGGAATCAGAATAACCAAAACAATTCGGGAAACTCCTATGTGCCACCTCACCAAAGGAATAACCAAGGCAATTTTCAGAATTCCCAACAGAACCACCAAGGAAATCAAGGGTCTGGTGGCCAGTACAATAATCAAGGGTCGAATAACCAATACAACAATCATCAAGGCAATTATCGACAGAACCAAGGTCAAGGACAAAATTTTGGTCAATTCAACTTCAGACCACAACGGAGTTTGGATGACATGGTCCATGATCTGGTAAATTCACAGTAGTTCATGCAAGGTAACCTACATTCCAACAATGACATGGTGCACAAGTTGCAAGATGCTCAGTCTGAACAAAAAGCCGCCATGGACATGATGGCGAAACAACTTTCCCAGATCGCAGTTTCCTTGAATGAGATGCGGGGGAATGAAGGCAAACTTCCTGCTACCGTCAAACCGCCAGACCGAGCAAACATTAGTCAAATCACCTTGAGATCTGGGCCGGGTTATGAAGGGCCGACGTTGGACACTGAAGAGGAAGGCACTAGACCAAGGGAGATCCTTATTCAGGACGACCTCCAGAAGGGAGACTTAGGGGGATCCCTACCTCGATCAAGCGACCCGTTCTTCCTAGACCCCGAACCTGAGGAAGTAAGTAAGGAAGGAAACAAAGCAGTTGATGAAACCCAGGCTGGGACTTCCACAAATGCAGTAAAACGAGCAAAACCATTTCCATATCGAGGGGAGGCGAAGAAGAAAAAAGATGATGCAGAGGATCTCATGGAGATTTTCAACAAGTTGGAAATCAACTTGTCATTCTTGCAAGCCTTGAAAATGCCCGCCTTCAGTAAGTTCATCAAGGAGTTTATTGCAGGGAAAACCAAGCTAGATGGGAAGATTGTGATTGGAGAAACTGTGTCTGCTGTGATACAGAAAAGAAGGATGCCCTCGAAATGCACCGACCCAGGTATGTTCACATTACCCATCTCTTTAGGGGATATCAAAGTTGAGCATGCCATGTGTGATCTAGGGGCATCAATAAATGTTTTGCCACTTTCGATCTATAAGAAGTTAACTGGGGTAAGAATGGTTGCTACCAAGGTAGTGATCCAGCTAGCAGATAGAACTTGCATTTGCCCTGAAGGAGTGTTGGAAAATATTATAGTCAAAGTGCATGAATTTCTATATCCTTCTGATGTTTACGTGATCAAGATGAATGATAATGAGTCTACTGAGTCTAGTGGGGTACTTTTAGGGAGGCCATTTTTGCGTACGGCTAAGACCATTATCGATGTGTTTGATGGAACAATTTGCTTGGACTATAATGGGGAAAAATATACCTTTAGCATAGATGAGGGGATGAAAAGACCTTTAGATGTTGAGAATCTCTACGCTATTGATGTTATTAACCCTTTAGTCCAAGAATATCTTGAGACAGAATTGATACAGGAACAAATCGACAACTCGGAGTTGAGCCATTCGATTGACAAAGAAGTTGTGGGATGGTGTGCAGCAGTGAACACAGAAGAATTGACAGATGAAGAGCTCACAAAGTGTTCGTTTGCAGCGGAAATCTATTTAGTTTGATTGAAAGATTTACATCTAAACATGCTTTTTCAGATTGTAAACTAGAAACATGTTCATAAGCATATAATCACAGATCATACTGAATATATGCAATTAATAACAACATACCGTAGGAATTCAAGAGTTGAATTCAGACTCCTTCTTCAATTGATCTCTACCACTGATCTTCTGATCTGTTCCCTTTAACTTGGAATTGACCTTTGTGTGGGCAAAGCTTGTCAAATCCTCAAAAGCCGGAGAAGAATTGAAGAACCCTAAATACCGAAAATTCACTCTCTCTCACAGACTGTAGAGAACGAAAAATATCGGTAGAATTATTATCTGTCTTCTCTTCTTCTCCCTTTTATATTAAGTTAATTATTTTGGGCCAGACCAGGGATCTGTGGAGGATTGGATTGGGCCACAGTTTAGGCTTTCACTAATTAAATTAAAACTAATTTAATTCAAGCCCAAACTTAAATATTATTATCATCCACTATAGATATAATATTGACTGCCCGTCCAAACCGAAATTACGAGTATTCCGGGACTTCCTCTTTAATTAAATCATTTCCTGTGTTAAAGATATAAATATCCATTAATTAATATCAAGTCTGCTATCTGACTTTTATTAATTAATTTCTTTTTCCAAGAGTGGTCTAGTTTAGAAACATTATTTATTATTCATGGAATAAATTCCAACTGGCCAGTTTTCTGAATAATAAAACCTTTTTCTAAACACCTCTTGAGATATTATCAGACTGGCCTCTCCCAGCACACGATTCATTGCAATAACAATACCTGCACCACTTAGACATTAATGATCACTACCCAATCTATCAAGATTCTTGGGCAACGAAATACCCTCACCATTTGATAAGTCAAAGTAGGTTTCAATTAATATCGTATGCTCAATGTTATGTCAACAATGATTAAGAAATGACAATCACCAAGACCTCGTCTTTCAGTAAATAGCCAAGAAAGACTTATCTCACTGTTTGATCCTTTCAGTGCTATACCACACCGACGTCGTTCATTTCCTTAGGTAAGGAAATTTTCGGACTGACGTCGCAACCTTTCACGATAGGTAGTCAAAGTCTATCTAGGTTGTGAAACATTTTTCTTACTGCAAGAACCGACAAGTTACCTACTGTGAACGCCGCTCACAACTCGTCTACTGTGCAGAGGACTTAGACTCATTTTGCTTAAACTATGTATTTAAATGGAAAACATATTTCAACATCTCATAAATACATAAGTAACCAATAAGCAAAACACATTGTAACAAAATATTCTTTCTCATTAAATGATAAAATTGGATAGAAGAGTTATTACATATACAAGCATACGAAAGATGCTTTTCCAGTATACTAAACTCTAACAATCTCCCACTTATACTCAAAAACAGCTTTCGAGTATACCAAAACTGCAAAATCCTCCCACTTATACTGAAAGCGGGTCTAGGTCAATCTAACACCTAATCCTTTCACGTGACGTTCAAACGTCCTGGCTGGAAGTGCCTTTGTGAATGGATCTGCCATGTTGTTTTCTGATGCGATCTTGACCACTTCAATGTCTCCTCTCCGCATTATATCATGAATGATGTGATATTTCCTCTCTATGTGTTTGCTTGCCTTGTGGGCACGTGGTTCCCTTGAGTTTGCCACAGCACCAGAGTTGTCACAATAAACAGTGATGCTCTTGGGCATACTCGGAATCACATTCAAATCAATAAGAAAGTTTCTGAACCATACTGCTTCCTTTGCGGCTTCTGATGCTGCCACATATTCAGCTTCCATGGTAGAGTCCGTGATGCATTTCTGCTTCACACTCTTCCAAATTACGGCTCCACCTCCTAAAGTAAACACATATCCAGAGGTTGATTTCCTCGAATCCCGATCGGACTGAAAATCTGAATTAGTGTAACCCAAAGGATACATCTCGGATGCCTGGTAAACTAGAGAATACTCCTTAGTTCTTCTCAGATACTTGAGTATTTTCTTTACCGCAATCCAGTGTCCTTGACCAGGGTTAGACTAATACCTTGCTACCATGCCAACGGCAAAGCAAATATCGGGCCTTGTGCATAACATAGCATACATGAGACTCCCAACTGCTGATGCATAAGGGATCCTTCTCATAGCTTCTATCTCAATAGGTGTTTTGGGACACATATCCTGAGACAGAGTGATTCCATGGCTAAAAGGTAGAAAACCTTTCTTGGAATCTTGCATGCTAAAACGCTTAACTATCGTATCAATGTAAGATTCTTGAGATAGGCACAACATCCTTTTCTGGCGGTTCCTTAGAACTTTAATGCCTAGGATGTGTCCAGCTTCTCCCATATCTTTCATCTCAAATTGACTTGATAGCCAATCTCTCACGTCTGACAACATTTTCTTACTGTTTCCAATCAACAGTATGTCATCTACATAGAGTACCATAAACACTACATTCTTACCTTCAACTTTCTTGTACACACAACTCTCATCTGGGCACTGCTCAAAGCCAAAAGACTTCACAGTTTGGTCAAAACACATGTTCCATGATCGAGATGCTTGCTTGAGGCCATAAATGGCCTTCTTAAGCTTCCACACCATGTGTTCTTTGCCCTTGACTACATATCCCTCGGGTTGTTCCATGTAGATGGTCTCCTCAAGGCTTCCATTTAGGAAAGCTGTCTTGACGTCCATCTGCCATACTTCCCAATCCATGTAGGCTGCGATAGACAAAAAAATTCGGATTGACTTGAGCATAGCTACTGGCGAAAAGGTCACATCGTAATCGATACCTTCTCTCTGGGTATAACCCTTAGCTACTAGTCTTGCTTTGAAGACTTTAACTCGTCCGTCAAGTACTCGTTTACGTTTGTAAATCCATTTGCTCCCAATGGCAGTACAACCTTCAGGTAGGACTAACAAATCATAAACGTCTTTGTCTATCATTGATTGTAGTTCAGAATCCACTCCTTCTTTCCAGGAATGACTATCTGAATCTGCCATCGCCTCTTTGAAGTTCCATGGGTCTAATACATTGCCGTCCGGGTCTAAGTCAGATGACTCACCCAAACCAATGTACCTTTCTGGTTCACGAGGAACCCTCCCACTACGACGAGGCTCTACAATTTGTGGTACAGAAGTTGATATCTCAGGTATAGATTGTACTTGTGTTATTGGATCTTTGCTTGTGGAAATTGAAGTATCTCTTAGTTCCTCAAGAGCTACTTCACTACTGGGCTTATGATTCATCACATAGTCTTCTTCTAAGAACTTAGCATTTGTGCTAACAAATACCTTCTTATCTCGTAGACTGTAGAATTCATAGCCTTTCGTTCCACTGGGATACCCTACAAACAAACATACCTCAGTACAAGACTCCAACTTCGTTGGATCTTTCTCCAACACGTGTGCTGGACAACCCCACACTCTTAGATGTCTTAGACTAGATTTTCGTCCAGTCCACAACTCATGTGGTGTTGTAGGTACTGATTTGGATGGTAAGTTGTTCAAGGTATAGCTTGTTGTGAGCAACGCGTGTCCCCAGAACAAAATAGGTAACTTAGCATAACTCATCATCGATCGAACCATTTCTAAGAGGGTTCTATTCCTTCGTTCAGCTACGCCGTTCTGCTGGGGTGTGCCAGGCGCAGTCAATTGGGATTCAATTCCCGCCTCTGATAAATAGTCCAAGAACTCACTACTGAGGTACTCACCTCCACGGTCAGACCGTAGACACTTGATTGTCTTACCATGTCGCGTCTCCACAAGTGCCCTGAATTCTTTGAACTTTTCAAAAGATTCTGACTTGTGACGCATCAAATAGACATATCCAACTTTCGAATAGTCATTAATGAAGGTGATGAAATACTGAAAGACGCCTCTAGCTTGAGTAGTCATTGGTCCACACACATCAGAATGAACGAGCTCAAGTACTTCCTTGGCCCTATTACCCTTGACCTTAAATGGTCTCTTAGTCATCTTGCCTTCCAAACATGATTCACAAGTTGTATAAGGTTCTATTTCTAGATCCTTAAGTAGACCTTGGTCTATCAATGCTTGAATCCTAGTAGGGTTAGCATGACCAAGTCTAAGGTGCCATAAGTACGTGTCGTTCATTGAAACAGAAGGAGCTTTTCTTTTTCGAGAAATTTTCGATGTTAAGTTAGATTCAGTTTTATGTTGCATATACTGTGTAGACATTATAGTGTAGAGGTTGTTTTCCATGATACCACGACAGATATAAGAACCATATTTCTTGATAATACATGAATCATCAAATGAAATCGAATATCCATCAGAAACAAGTTTAGAAACTGAAATTAAATTTCTTCTAAACGAAGGTATCAACAAAACATTGTTTAACACTAAAATTCTATCACTAGAAAAACGTAAATAAACATCTCCCACTGCAACAGCTGCCACTCTCGTAGCATTGCCCAACTGGATTTCGATCTCTGCTTCATTCAACTGCCTTGTTACCTGCATAATATCAGGATCAAAGCAAACATGATCAGTAGCTCCAATATCAACCACCCATTGCTGAGTAGATACAACTGCTAAACATGATTCTACAACGAAAGCTTGGTGCATACCTGAGCCATTGCCCTTTTTAGGACAATCCGACTTCCAATGCCCCTTTTCGCCGCATTTGAAGCACTTGCCGCCTTGCTTCTTGTTTGTGTTCACCCGTTTCTTTTTGCCCTTAGCTATCTTAGGTGCTACAACAATCTGGGCTTTCTTCTTCCCCTTACCTGGCTTAGAGCCTGAGGAAGACGGCCTAGAATTCATCATAGCAGCCTTTGTCTGGATCATAAGATCCTCCGCTGACTGCAACTCAGTCAACAGTTCAGCTAGGGTGTAAGCCCTCTTGTTCATCTCGAAATTGAGCTTGAACTGTTGATAGCTAGCTGGCAAACTCTGAAGGATTATAGTTACTTGGGACTCAGGATCAATGGTCCCTCCCAAAACCTCAATTTGATTGAGGTGGCTCATCATCTCGAGGACATGGTCCCTCACAGGTGTGCCCTCCTTCATAACCTTAGTCATGATGCTCCGAAAGGCTAAAGACTTAGCCGCTCGATTCTGAGTACCAAAAAGGTTATTAAGATTGTTCATAATCTCAGTAGCAGTGTTCATGCCTTGATGCTGATGTTGAAGCACTGTTGACATAGAAGCCAACATGTAGCACTTCGCCATCTCATTGGCTTTACACCACTTCCTGTATGTTTCTTTCACTGCTGCAGAAGCATTTGCAGCAGGTACGGGTGGACATTCAGTAGTGAGCACATATTTGTACTCTTCGGCAGTGAGAACGATATCCAAGTTTTGTTTCCATGAAATATAGTTATGACCTTCGAGTTTGTGTTCTTTAAGAATAGCGGAAAGAGGATTGAACGACATCTTGTTTGGATTTAGCTGAGAAAAAGAATAGCTTATTGTTACAAACTATGTAAGATTCTAAAGAGTAAAAACCATTAAAACCGTTTAGATTCTCACAACAGTCAAATAGAATTAAGTACGCCTCTAGGGAGGTAAGGTAAAATTTCATATTTAACAAAATTCTAGTCACAACATCGACGAATAGTCCAGAGACCACTAAGGTGGCATGGCCGCCAAACGTTGCCTAAGCTTGTACCATTGAATATTCACACCAAGAATTTCGTTTCCGTATTGATACTCCTTCTAAGGAAGGTCGCACGCCACAAACAAAATTCTACAGTTATCTCACAAGTCAATTTAATCTTCTGAACTTTGCAATTTCTTAGGATTAAAGCTCCCACTATGGTGGGTCGCGATAATATTGGAAATCACGTCTAGATAAAATTGAACTTAATTTTGAGAAGTCTAACCAATGAACTTGCTGTTTCTTAGGATTAAGGCTCCCACTAAGGTGAGTCGCGTTAATATTGGAAACTACTTCATACATAGACCAATTCTTTGGAGACCATATACGACAGAGATCGTAATTATCGCTTAGTTATTTTAAGATATGGTTTTTCTTTTAATTATCACTTAAGTGAATTAGGCAGAAAGTTCACTTATATTAATTTCAAATTAATAGATGGTTCTATAAAATCCATGAAATTAAACTAAGATAATTAAATAATTTGATTAGTTAATAATTAATTAATTATAAATAATTAATCAAATATTTTATTTAATTAATATTAATCGATTATTATTAAATAATAATAATAATAATATTAATTATAGTACTTATCTTTTTCCATTAGGTTTAGGAAATCTAGATATAATAGGATTTAGTTGAAAAATACTTATTCAAATCATCTTAAGATATATTCTAGATAAATAAACTTTATCCAATATCTTATAGATACGGATTATAATTCAAACCTAACTATATCATGATAAGTATATATTATGGAAATAATCTACATTAAATTCCAATTTATTTATTCCATAAAAATGGAATCCTAGATTTAATAGGATTTATTTGAACAACTAAATCTAATCTAACTAGGATATATCTAGATAGATATAATCTATCAAAATCCTAAAGATATAGATTAAATTTCAAACCTATTTAAATCTTAATAAATTTATTTAATGATATTCCATATAATAATTAATTTTAGTTTTAGTTACATAGCATTTGGCCGATTACAATAGTATCAATGCTAACTAAAACTACCAAAACTAATTCCAGTAAGACATGGAGTCTCAATATAGTTTTACGCAAGAAACCAATACAATATTCATAAATTGGTTTCACAAAACATGTAGTAGTAATTCACAAATATTGTCATGCATTACACACGTAATATTGGATTAAAATTTGGAATCCCATTATTTCCACAATTCTCGTAATCACAGTTCACACGCTAAAAGCATTGACCAAGTCCACAAAACAAATTAATATTAATTCATTCACGCAACAAAACATCCCATCTTCCATAATTTACGTAATTTGTTGCAAAAAGTAGGCGTTCAACCAATCAGTTCACAAACTGCCGAAACTTGCGGCAACGTTCAGCGCTGCTCTCGGATGTGTCAAGCACGTCCAGCAGTAGCTTCCGTCAGAGCTTGAAACTGATCGTTGTTCAGGCAGCCTTGGTGCTGCTCTCGCCCGAGAATACTCAGTCAGCAGCACCAACCACCAATCGACTCCGTTGGACTCGTGTCTACCGCAAGAGGCTGCTCTCAGCCAGAAATAATGACAAGCAACTTCCTCCGTCAGCCACATACTACGGGAATCGGCGGCGCCGCTCTCGGCCTGAAAATCAGGCAGCAACGCCGTTCATCTCCTACTAATTCCGCTTCCTTGTCGACCAGCTAGCCCCGTAGCATGGTCGAAACTTGTCGACCATCGGCGCCTGCTTCCCGTCAACAAAACGTGTGTGATCTGGAACTGCCCTCGGCTTTTAAACCGGCAGCTCCCACTGAATTTACATGGCATGGGGCTGTTCTCAGCCATGAACGGCCATCAGCTTCATTTTGTCCATGCGTGAAAAACATACGATCACTTAGGTCATGGTTGTCATGCCATGACCTTGATCAATGCATAATTAATCGTCTTACCCAAGGGCACGATCAATTGAATTCTTTTCGAAAGTTCTAGATTCAACAAATAATTAATTGAACACTAAAACATGCATCGAAAAGCACAAACATGCTATTCATACAATCAAAGCACGTAGTAAATCAAACAATCAGAGCCTAAAAACAGGCTCTGATACCAATTGTTGGTTTTGCAACGGAAATCTATTTAGTTTGATTGAAAGATTTACATCTAAACATGCTTTTTCAGATTGTAAACTAGAAACATGTTCATAAGCATATAATCACAGATCATACTGAATATATGCAATTAATAACAACATACCGTAGGAATTCAAGAGTTGAATTCAGACTCCTTCTTCAATTGATCTCTACCACTGATCTTCTGATCTGTTCCCTTTAACTTGGAATTGACCTTTGTGTGGGCAAAGCTTGTCAAATCCTCAAAAGCCGGAGAAGAATTGAAGAACCCTAAATACCAAAAATTCACTCTCTCTCACAGACTGTAGAGAACGAAAAATATCAGTAGAATTATTATCTGTCTTCTCTTCTTCTCCCTTTTATATTAAGTTAATTATTTTGGGCCAGACCAGGGATCTGTGGAGGATTGGATTGGGCCACAGTTTAGGCTTTCACTAATTAAATTAAAACTAATTTAATTCAAGCCCAAACTTAAATATTATTATCATCCACTATAGATATAATATTGACTGCCCGTCCAAACCGAAATTACGAGTATTCCGGGACTTCCTATTTAATTAAATCATTTCCCGTGTTAAAGATATAAATATCCATTAATTAATATCAAGTCTGCTATCTGACTTTTATTAATTAATTTCTTTTTCCAAGAGTTGTCTAGTTTAGAAACATTATTTATTATTCATGGAATAAATTCCAACTGGCCAGTTTTCTGAATAATAAAACCTTTTTCTAAACACCTCTTGAGGATATTATCAGACTGGCCTCTCCCAGCACACGATTCATTGCAATAACAATACTAGCACCACTTAGACATTAATGATCACTACCCAATCTATCAAGATTCTTGGGCAACGAAATACCCTCACCATTTGATAAGTCAAAGTAGGTTTCAATTAATATCGTATGCTCAATGTTATGTCAACAATGATTAAGAAATGACAATCACCGAGACCTCGTCTTTCAGTAAATAGCCAAGAAAGACTTATCTCACTGTTTGATCCTTTCAGTGCTATACCACACCGACGTCGTTCATTTCCTTAGGTAAGGAAATTTTTGGACTGACGTCGCAACCTTTCACGATAGGTAGTCAAAGTCTATCTAGGTTGTGAAACATTTTCTTACTGCAAGAACCGACAAGTTACCTACTGTGAACGCCGCTCACAACTCGTCTACTGTGCAGAGGACTTAGACTCATTTTGCTTAAACTATGTATTTAAATGGAAAACATATTTCAACATCTCATAAATACATAAGTAACCAATAAGCAAAACACATTGTAACAAAATATTCTTTCTCATTAAATGATAAAATTGGATATAAGAGTTATTACATATACAAGCATACGAAAGATGTTTTTCCAGTATACTATACTCTAACACAAAGAAAGATCATTTTCCTTTACCTTTCATTGATCAGATGTTGGAGAGATTGGCAGGCAAACAGTATTTTTGTTTCCTTGATAG
Organism: Salvia hispanica; assembly: GCF_029641045.1. Lineage (NCBI taxonomy): Eukaryota > Viridiplantae > Streptophyta > Magnoliopsida > Lamiales > Lamiaceae > Salvia > Salvia hispanica. The sequence continues at coordinate 17,957,602 of NC_142697.1, forward strand.
ATACAGCGGCTATTTCCAAATCTACGTTAATCCAGAGGATCAAGAGAAGACCACATTCACGTGCCCTTTTGGTACATATGTGTACCGAAGAATGTCATTTGGATTGTGTAATGCACCGGGGACTTTTCAACGATGTATGATGAGCATTTTTTCGGATCTGTTGGAAGTATGCATTGAGATATTCATGGACGATTTCACCGTTTATGGGAACTCATTTGATACTTGTTTAGCCAGCCTTGATCTAGTGTTGCAGAGATGCCAGGAAAAGCATTTAGTGTTGAACTTCGAGAAGTGCCACTTCATGGTGACTGAAGGCATTGTCCTGGGTCACGTGGTTTCTGAGAGGGGTATCCAGGTAGACAAGGCAAAGGTGGATGTGATATCAAAATTACCATACCCCACGAACCAAAAAGAGGTAAGAGGATTCCTAGGCCATGCAGGGTTCTATAGGAGGTTCATAAAGGATTTTGCAAAAATCGCTCAACCACTCACTCGGTTGTTACAAAATGATGTGGAATTCGTCTTTGACGAAGGATGCGAGAGGGCGTTCCAGCTGCTTAAGGACAGGTTAGTATCAACACCAATAATCAGGGCACCAGACTGGAACCATCCTTTCGAGATAATGTGTGATGCAAGCAATTTCGCTGTGGGAGCCGTCTTAGGACAAAAAATTGATGGAAAAAGCTATGTGATTTTCTATGCTTCCAAAACACTAAATCAAGCTCAGAAGAATTATGACACCACGGAGAAGGAAATGTTAGCCATCGTGTATTCCTTTGAAAAATTCCGACCCTACCTTCTTGGGTCAAGGGTTATAGTCTTCACAGATCACGCAGCGATAAAGTACTTACTGGCTAAGAAAGAGTCGAAGCCAAGGTTAATCCGTTGGGTGTTACTTTTACAGGAGTTTGATTGGGAAGTACGAGATAAAAGAGGAACGGAGAATAGGGTAGCAGATCATTTGAGCAGAATCTTCCAAGGAGAAACAGAAGAGGCCATACTCGATGCCTTTCCCGAGGAACAATTGTACCTTTTGGAGAAATTTCCTAGACCACCTGACTGGGAAGCAGCTTTGGCCTTGACCGGTCTAGGGGAATCGGATAAGGGGAAGCGCACGCTGAATGCAGAACCGTGGTTTGCTGATCTAGCCAACTACTTGGTCACGGGAGAGATGCCAATTTCAGAAGAAGTTTCCCGGGCCCAGAGGATGAAGATTAGAAGCGAATCTAAATTTTATTTTTGGGATGATCCTTACCTGTGGAAAATGTGCTCAGATCAAGTGATTAGGCGCTGCATTCCCGAATGGGAACAAAGAGATGTGTTAAATCATTGCCACACGTTAGCATGTGGAGGCCACTTTGGGCCAAGGAAAACAGCGAGGAAGGTTCTAGACAGCGGATTTTATTGGCCAACATTGAATAAAGATGCTTTTGAGTTCTGCCAGTGTTGTGAGAGATGCCAGCAGACGGGGGGGATTTCAAGGAGAGATGAGATGCCTCTGATCCCAGTGATTGTGTGCGAAATTTTTGATGTGTAGGGAATGGACTTTATGGGACCGTTTCCGTCATCCTGTGGGAATACTTACATATTGGTTGCAGTGGATTATGTATCTAAGTGGATAGAAGCTAAGGCCACCACAACTTGCGAATCGAAGGAGGTGGCGAAATTTCTCAAGGATAATATTTTCAATAGATATGGAGTTCCTAGAGCCATCATCTCAGACCAAGGAACACATTTCTGTAATAGCACCATCGAGGCTTTGATGAAGAAATATGATGTACACCATCGAGTGTCAACTCCTTACCATCCTCAGTCTAATGGCCAGGCAGAGATTTCTAATCGCGAGATCAAGGCGATATTGGAGAAAACAGTTAATCCGTCAAGGAAGGACTGGAGCAAAAGACTCGGGGACGCATTGTGGGCCTACAAAACTGCTTTTAAAACGCCTATTGGAATGTCACCTTACAGACTTGTGTTTGGTAAGATGTGTCACTTACCTGTGGGTATCGAACACAAGGCGTACTGGGCAGTGAAAGAAATGAACATGAAGCCGATAGCTTGCGAAGAAGAGAGGAAGTTACAATTGCAAGAGTTGGAGGAACTTCGGTTGGAGTCGTTTGAGTCTGCCATGTGGTACAAAGAAAGAACGAAGTTATGGCATGATAAAAACCTCCGGGTCAAGGAACTTCATGTGGGACAGAAGGTGCTCCTTTTTCAGTCTCGGCTTAAGCTAATGCCAGGGAAACTGAAGTCTAAATGGATCGGCCCATACACCATCGTTGGCATCCGAGCAAATGGAGCAGTGGAGATCCAGGGAAGTACTCCAAACTCTGTTCCTTTCCTTGTAAACGGTCATAGAGTGAAAGTCTATAGGGATAATTCCGAGTTGTGTGTTGTGGACGAGATTCCACTACACACACTCCCTATTATTGCCTAAAAGGACGGGGGTAATTTCCGATGAATTCCTGGGTCAAGGAGTAAGTTAATAATTTTGCAAATTCAAAACTGAACCAGGGAATCTCGGAAATACAACACGGATGTAAATAGTTTAATTGTTTTCTTTTAAAAAAATCAAAATATATATATATATATATATATATTTTCGAAGCACCAGACTCCAAGGGGAACCGATATTTTATGCCCTAACCACGACCTAGGGGTCTGGAACCTTCATTTTCTTTATTTTGTAGGGCATGGTCGAGGGAATTAGCCAGGAGGAGAATCTGAAGGAAGGAGTCAAGGAGGGAAAAGATATTTCGAATTTCAAATTCTGGCCGATAATTATGGGAGACGTACGGTTGCTTACATCACGCCTGCAACCGCACCATCTTTTCACCAGAAAAGCAACCGTCGTCCTTCTCTCTCCAGTCATTCCTAATTAGACGAAATTTTTGTTTGCTCTTCCTTCTCTCTTAATTCATTTTCTCTCTCTAAAAACGGACGAAACCCTAACAAAAAATTGCACAGTTCTTTTCATTTTTTTTTCAGATCTACACCGATGGACTCTACCAAGGGCACTGAGTATGACCCAACCTTGTTGACCGAGTTGACGCAGAAGGTGGGAAGTATAGAGAAAGCAAAGGAGGTGTATGCCCTATTCGCCGCCAGTCTAATGCCGTCTGCGCCGACTGCACCGTCACTGACAATTCCGGCAGATTCGGCTGCAAAATCGGCGAATCTCTCTGAACAAAGATCGCGAGTCGCTACACCACCGCATGCAGAAACCGCTTCGCAAGAGGCGGAGGAAGAGGAGGCATTACACAAACAGTCGGAGGATGGTGAACCGACTCATGACGAGACCTTGGTGGAGACAGAAGGGAAAGAAACTGAGAGCCCTAATCTTGAGGGTAGGGAAATGTGTGAGGGGGAAACCCCTATTTCTGTTGAAATTTGTGAGGGGGAAACCCCTATTTCTGTTGAAGTTCGTGAGGGGGAAATCCCTGTGTTAGATGATGTTGCGGAGGGGGTAACCCCTATGGTGGAGAGAGTGGCTGAGGGGGAAACCCCTGTGTTTGAGAAGACTACTGAGGGGGAAACCCCTACTTTTGAAGATGTAAGGGGGGAGAACCCCATTTATATCGAGGGGGCAACCCCTATGTTGGCTAGTGAGGGGGAAAACCCAGAGAAGCTTTCTGCAGAGTCAGATCTACATTCAACGGAAGTACCGGAGCCCGAGGAAGGGCTGAAACTGATCGTGAACCTGGTTGAAGACCAGGAAGAAAGTGAGCCCAAGGTTGATGAGAGGGCAGAACGGAGGCGCACCAGGAGGAGCCTCCTTGATGAGGTCGATGACTTAGTGCCTGACGCAACAAAGGCAGAGGAGCGCCGCTTGGCCAAGGAAAGGGCTAGGAAGGGAAAGGCGGCGGCGACTTCATCCACCCGGTCCAGGAAAGCTCCCTCCATCCAGGAGGTCGAGGAGACCCTTTCCCCTGTACCCGAGGAACCCTCTGTCGAGGAACATGACGAGCCCACCCCTGACCCCGATAGTGAGTCTGAGGAAATGGAAGAAGAGCCTGTTCCCGGACGTCCGGTAGTTTGGCTAACTAAAGACTTGTTGGAGGAGATGAGGCAGTTTGACGACCAGAAGAGGATCGCAGTGTATAAGGAACGATGTAGCGCCGGGAAGATGGCCAAGTCAGGAAAACAGTACAGCAAGAGGGAGCTCAAGACGATTGCATGTGGTAAAGAATTCCGCGCCTATATCCGAGCAATAGGATTTGAGTGGCTGTTGCAGCACAGCCAAGAGAGGGTACTTTCTAGAAAATCTCGTGTTTGGCAACACCGTCCGAGTGAGGGCGAAGATACAATTACCTTTAGTTTCAGTTGTTTTGCTTGTTTCACCGTCAAACTTCACTTTTGGGAGTCGACCTTGATGTTGATGATGCTTAATTGTTTTACCGTTCGTGGATCTGCGTTTAGCGGTTAAATTTCAAGTCATTTTGCATAGATCTCTCTGTTGTTAGCTTATTTCTTCAATTGTTATGTCGATCTCTGTTTATTTTGATGTTGAGGTGTTTGATGTGGAATTTGGTGACAGATCTGTGGTTGTTTGAGTATTCGGAGTTCTTTTTTTAAAAAAAATCTGACGTGATGGAGAGTTTCTGCTGTTTGGAGTTCATGTCGGACGCTTGGATCCGGAGTGGATTTAGCGTCTGAGGTTGGATTCGACGTGTGGAAAGATAGTAGTTCGATAGATCTTGTTTTTTTTTTGTTTCTATTTTACTTCATCTAGGGTATGCAGATCTGTTAAGTTCTTCGTTTATTATGCATAAATTTGATTTCAAGTCAGTAGCTCTGTTTTTATTTTGCTCATGCTGCTTTTCTTAAGAAGTTTTACGCAATTTTGGTTGTAGAAGACGATGTCACTGTCAGTCGGTACGAGAGTTAGTTATTCTGCCAACTTTTCAGTCGTACCTTGCTTTTTCAGACATGGTCCCCACAGTAGGTTTATTTCCTAGGTCTAGCTGTTAGTTTAAGAATTTTTAAAAGTTTCCAAGTCAAGTTAATTTTGATTTTCCTCAACCCAAGAAAATGCGTGGCAGCAGCCAACACCAAAAACACTCCCAAATCCTTGAACACGAGTATTACGCATCCTTCTCTGTGGGATCGATCCCTACTTCCCTATACTAGGTTTAGTAAAGTGGTTGAGGGTTTTTGAAAGAAAAAGTGCTCTGTGTGTCCGACGACCGGGATTCCTCGCGACCCACGAGTTCCTAGACCGAGTGATCTGGTGGACTTGCTGGATCTAGGGAACCTGCTATTTCCTATTTGAACACGCGTAGACTAGAGAACCTTTCAATTCACTAGGTCGTGGACCATGTCATCCAAATTCCTTTGTGGCCTGGAGTTGAATTGATTAAAATTCGGTCCTTGACCTTGGTTCTGACGATAGTTCCCTTGATTCCCTTGATTCCCCTGATGGTTGTTGTACTGGTTGCTAGACCCTTGATTCCCTTGATGATTCGGTTGGGAATTCTGGTAGTTCCCCTGGTTATTTCTCTGGTGAGGTGGCACATAGGAGCTCCCTGGATTGTTCTGATTTCTATTCCCCCAATTAGTATGGTCCTGATTCCTGTACCCCAGTTGCAATTGCCCCTCTTGACTTTTCCCTGACCAGTTGGACTGTCTCTCCGGAGGGTGTGCATAATTCGTGAGCTGCAGTGGGGGTGGCTGACTTTGATCATGGTCAGTCCATCTAAAATTTGGGTGAGTCCTCCATGGAGCATCCCTCTGTCTTCCTTGGTTCCAACTTCCGTCTGGATTCCAACTTCCCATTGAATTTGCTTGAGCTTAGCATTCCCCTTCACAGGGCTGACTGTAATACGGCTGAAGTTGTCTTTCCTCTGGACCAGGGGGTTTCTCATTTTCTACTGGAGCATGCGGATTGTACTTCTCAATTGCATTCAGCAATGCTTTCTCCAGCTTATCTATCCTATCTTCCACTTTCTTGTCATCTTGTTCCGTTACTGCATTGGCCGACCCTCTCCTCAATATGCTTCGCGGGTTATCATAGGCCTTCTTCGCCTCAATCAGCCTTCCCAAGGTCTCTCTGGCTTCACTTGCTTTATTCTTGGTAAAATTTCCCCCGCTCGAGGAATTCATCAAGTCCTTTGATTCAGGATTTGCACCTTCGTAAAACAGATAGTAGGTCTCCGCTTCTATCATCATGTGGTTCGGACAAGCATCCAGCAATCCCTTGAACCGGGACCAATAAGAACTCAGAGACTCATCATATCCCTACTTGCACTCCTGAATCTCCTTCTTCAAGGCATTCGTCTTGTTGGAAGGGAAAAAATAATCCAAGAATTCCAGCTTGAAATCTTTTCATGTGTTAATCGAGTCTGGTGGAAGCCTCAGTAGCCAAGTATTGGCTTCCCCTTTGAGGGAAAACGGAACTGCACGTAAACGGTAATCTTCCCCAGTCGCCTCGTTAGGTCTCTTTTGAATGTTGCACAACTTACTGAACTCGTTTAGGAATTCGTAAGGACATTCGTTCCTTCGTCTAGAGAATGTGGGCAAAACTCCAAGCACATTTGTCTAGATATCAATAGACCTCCGGCGCGGGTTTGAGACAATGGCATGGGCCGGCTCGCCGTCTAGATGCGCGGTGAGCGAACCTCTCTCCGGATCGGGGTCCACTATGTGTGCCATATTCACGTCATCCTCTTCCTCAGTCTCGGATTGCTCTGTTTTGGTGGACGACTTCGGGTCCTCTTCTCCTGATGAGTTCCACTCCTTCTCACTTTCTGATTCGAACGGAAATGGGTCCTTCATCCTTAAACCTGATCTGGTGGTGATGGTAGACGTAGATTCCTTGACTCGCCACTTGTATTGGCCGCTCCCTGATCCAGATGAACTCGCCCAACTTCCAGAATGGAAGCCTGCGTTCATAAACTGTCAAGGAGAACAAAATAACAGAAATTAAATTATTTACACCAAATCCTCAAACGCAATAACAATAAACGCCATCCATCCCCGGTAACGGCGCCATTTGAAGAGACGTGAACTGGTGTGTGGTCACTGTGTACAGAAAGAAATAACAGGTTTCCTAGGTCCAGCAAATCCGCTAGATCACACGGTCTAGGAACTCACTGGTCGTTGGGAAATCCTGGTCGTCGGACACACAGAACACTCCTTCAAAAACCCTCAACCACTTTACTAAAACCTAGCACAGGGAAGTAGGGATCGATCCCACAAAGATGGATGCGTAATAATCATGCTCAAGGATTTGGAAATTGTTTTTGTGTTGGCTGCTGCCACGCATTTTTTTCGGGTTGAGAAAATTAAACTTAATCTTAGAATTTTAAGCTGCTACGCTAACAGCTAGATCTAGGCGAAACAACAAAAAACATGCACGTAAACTAGAACCGAAACAATCACTAAATCTGAGAAACTATTCTAATTACCTAGATTGGGGAAATAAACTGACGGTGGGGACCATAACTGAAAAGGCAGAGTACGGACGAAAAGCTGGAAAAACAACTAACTAAGGTACTAACTAACAGCGACATCATCTTCTCCAACCAATTTGCATAAAAACTCTGAAGAAACAGTATGAGCGAAATCGGAACAGAGCAGACTGGATTTTAACGATTTAATGAAGAACAATTAAGAACTAAACAGATCTACAGATGCTAGACAAAGCAAAACAGAAAGTAAACAGAAAACTCAAAATCCATGCATAACTCGACTTCCCCTGTTCAAATCCAACCTCGGACGCTAAATCCACTCCGGATCCAAGCATCCGACACAAACTCCAGCCACAAAAAAAACATTTCATAACTTCAAATTCAACCAACAACCTCCGATCAACAACAACACCGCAGATCTACAGCCAAATTCCCAGATCGAGCACCAAAATGACAAAAACAGAGTTCAACATGCAACTTGCCGAAATAAAAACTCTTAACAGCAGGATCAACGTAGATCAACACGAAATATCACAAATATAACGAAAACTAAGAAATGCATAGATAATCAGTAACATCAACAACCAAATCGACTTCCAAAAGTGAAGTTCGAGCGAAATAGAGTGCAAAAAACACCGAAAGTAAATAGATTGTATCTTCGCCCTCACGTGGACGGTGTTACGACGGAATTTCTCTGAAGATTGGACCCCTTAAAACCTAAACTAACCCAGAACTCTCATTTCCCAAGTGTGTGTGTTGTGTGTGAGCTAAGAGTAAAAAGTGATATATTGTGTGATGCATGCTCCTCTATTTATAGGCGTTGAAGTGGGGCCCAGCGAGGTATAGATAGACTTTGTTGCCCTCAGCTATTGACTCCCTTCTTCTAGCCTTCTTTTCCTTAAGTTCTGCTCACTTCTCCTTCATTCCTTCGCTAGACCGTTTCCTCCAGCATCTCCTGGATCTAGCGATTCTGTCACACACCTGGCTTAGAAACTGTGTTAGACCCAGCAAAATGTAGTATTTTTCACTATATAACCGATGCATGAAATTAGCCTTATCAGTAAGCAAATTAAATAATGAAAATTTGGTTAATTTACGACACAAGTGTTTTGGTTATATCTCAAAATAAAGGATTGTGAGACTTGTGTCATATGTTGTATTGAATACACTTATCTTTTCAGAACTTGATTTGTGTGTTTAATGTATCGAAGGAAAGCAGACCAAAGTTAAGAAATTAGGTGTCAATAGAGCTATACATTTTAGAATTGATATATACAGACATTTGTGGTTCATTCACTTCGGTTTCTTGGAATGATCAACAATATTTTATATCATTCATAAACGAATATTCTTGTTTTGGGCACCTATATTTAATTTATTAAAAGTCTGAGGCTTTAGACAAGTTCAAAATACTCAGGGCTGATGTTAGGCTCTAACTCAACAAAGGCATTAAGAAAGTCAAATCTGACCGTGGTGGCGAATACTACGACAGAAATGACTACTCAGGTGAACAATGTCAAAGACCTTTTGTCTTCTATTTGGAAGAGTGTGGGATCGTCCTTTTGTACACCATGCCTGGATCGCACTCCCCCAAACTTAATCATTTGTTTGTCCTCAAACAAAACAAGAGAAAAATCAATAAAGAAACACGGATGCTAAGAACTAGACTTCATAGTTGCCTCAAAAATTATAACAAGAAATAAAGAGTTTGACAAGAATACAAATCAAATCAAACAAAGCTTATTAGTGCATTTTCATTACTAGCTCGTTGATCACCTTGAAGTACGTGCGCTCACACGTGTTTAGAAGTTTGTTTATCACTCACTCTCAAGGTGTATATTGGAAAAGGTGTATGCTCTCAGATCAAGGAACATGCAAAGTTTACCATAGGCTTGCTCGAAGTCCAATCCCTCCTCTACTCTTTGTGATTAAAATAAAAAATCCGAAAGGTCTTTATTTTAGGTTATAATGTAGGCTCTTTGGTAAGGTGAGAGAATATGGGTAAAAAGTGACTAAACCCAATTATAGCAAAAGTGATCAATTTCTACTACATCAAATATAGCACTCCACCAACAATTCAAAGCACTATAATTGCATCTTCCATACGAGCGCAGAGTAATCCATTATTGCGCTTCGTGCTTGATAAGGCTAATTTCATGCATCGGTTATATGGTGAAAAGCACTATATTTTGCTGGGTCTAACACTGTTTTTAAGCCAGGTGTGTAAAAGAATCGCTAGATCCAGGAGATGAAGGAGGAAACGGACTAGCGAAGGAATGAAGGAGAAGTGAGCAGAATTTAAGGAAAAGAAGGCTAGAAGAAGGGAGTCAATAGCTGAGGGCAACAAAGTCTATCTATACCTCGCTGGGCCCCACTTCAACGCCTATAAATAGAGGAGCATGCAACACACAATATACATCTTTTTCGCTCTTAGCTCACACACAACACACACACACACTTGGGAAATGGGAGTTCTGGGGTAGTTTAGGTTTTAAGGGGTCCAATCTTCAGAGAAATTCCGTCGTAACACCGTCCGCGTGAGGGCGAAGATACAATCTATTTACATCGGTTCTTTTGCACTCTATTTCGTTCGAACTTCACTTTTGGAAGTCGATTTGGTTGTTGATGTTACTGATTATCTATGCATTTCTTAGTTTTCGTTATATTTGTGTTATCTCGTGTTGATCTACGTTGATCCTGCTGTTAAAAGTTTTTATTTCGGCAAGTTGCATGTTGATCTCTGTTTTTGTCACTTTGGTGCTCGATCTGGGGAATTTGGCTATAGATCTGCGGTGTTGTTGTTGATCGGAGGTTGTTTGTTGAATCTGAAGTTATGGAATGTTTTTGGCTGGAGTTTGTGTCAGATGCTTGGATCCGGAGTGGATTTAGCATTCGAGGTTGGATTTGAACAGGGGAAGTCGACTTATGCATGGATTTTGTGTTTTCTGTTTACTTTCTGTTTGCTTCGTCTAGTATCCGTAGATCTGTTTAGTTCTTAATTGTTCTTCATTAAATTGCTTAATTCTAGTCGGCTCCGTTTTTTTTCCGATTACGCTCATACCTGTTTCTTCTGAGTTTTTATGCAAATTGGTTGGAGAAGATGATGTCGTTGTTAGTTAGTACCTTAGTTAGTTGTTTTTCCAACTTTTCGTCCGTACTCTGCTTTTTCAGTCATGGTCCCCACCGTCAGTTTATTTCCCAGATCTAGGTAATTTAGAATAGTTTCTCAGATCTAACGATTATTTCGGTTCTAGTTTACGTGCATGCTTTATCCCAAGTTTAGTTTAATTTCCTCAACCCAAAAAAATGCGTGGCAGCAGCCAACCCAAAAACAATTTCCAAATCCTTGAGCATGATCATTACGCATCCATCTCTGTGGGATCGATCCCTACTTCCCTGTGCTAGGTTTTAGTATAAGTGGTTGAGGATTTTTTAAGAAGTGCTCTGTGTGTCCGACGACCGAGATTTTCCAACGACCAGTGAGTTCCTAGACCTTGTGATCTAGCGGATTTGCTGGACCCAGGAAACTTGTTATTCCTTTCTGTGCACACAGTGACAACTACGTGACTTCAGTGCTCCTTGCAAAACAAATATAAAAAAAAAATCAAAACAAAACTATACAAAATATTACACTCTAAATTAGTATTATCAACTGTTCTACAATATCAGCTTAAAGCAATAATATTCCCCGGCAACGGCGCCAAAAACTTGATGCACTATTTATTAGCACTAAAAATACCTGCAAGTATACAGGGTAGATCTAGTATAGCTAAAGGTCAGTACCGGGATATCGAACTCAGAGAATAAGATTGCAACTGACTACCATATACTAAGCGTCATATACTATCTAGAGACACGAAGATTTTTGGTTTGGTTTATTAAACTAGACATAAAATAACTAAACAAATAAAAGAAAGCATAAAAACATATTATACAAAACAGGTGTAAGAAAGTAGAATTTTAGGATTCAAAACACAATTGGCTTCCTTGAATTACGGTCTCTAGAGTTATTAAGTCGGTCACTTAACTAGATTAAACCCCCTCCCGAGGTGAGAAACCCCCTCACTCAACTCTCTCGAGTTCTATTGAACTAAAGTGTGAATTATCCCTCGTCCAAGTCAATTATTTCGTCTCTTGAGTACTCTAATCAACTCTAAGATGCATTCAAAAGGTAGCTAATCAATTGAACATAGAAGGCACAAGGATAAATCAAATAACTGCAAGAGCTAACACGGAAAATCAATTGAATATCTTCACCAAAAAATCCACAAAAGATGTTCTACTCATAGACAAGTAAAAACTACAAATAAATTACGAGACATGAAAGAAATAGATAAAACCCAAGGTTAAATCTTCAATCTTCAGTCTTCTCTTGCTTGGATCTGCAGAGCTCCGTTCCAATGGAAGATGGATGGTTATGTGTGGAATATAGAATGGATGGATGAATGTGTAGAGAGGGGGAAGGATTGGAGGCTCTGAGATGAAGAATGATGAATTAGGTTAAGAGGTATTTATAGGGTGGAAAAAAAGGTTTATTTTTGATAATTTTCGTGCCCTACAAGATATGGGAGAGATTTGCTTCCCAATATATTAATTTCTTTTCTTCCGTGAATTTTCGCCTAAATTCCCGTCAGCTTTGACTACATTGCGCAATGTTCGTAGAATAGTCATAACTTTCTCTAGTGAACTCTGATTGAGACGTGCGAGATATCCACGCGAAGCTCTTTCGAAGACAAAGAGAATGGCATGTAGTAATAACTAATTGGACTTCAAAATTGCTGGCAGAATGGGCTCGAACAGAGGGTGCTGCACTTTGGCCTTTTTTAACCTTTTTCTATCATTTATCAACAAACACATCAAAAATACCAAATGTATAACATATGCAATTTAAGAACATAATTTGCATGATAGACATTTAAAATGAGTCAAATCTAGTCCTTAAAAACATGCAAAATCCGTGTTTGTCACCAAGCATGAGTGGCGTAGCTAAAAGACGAAATAAAACTCTTAAAGATATGTGAAGGAGTATGATTTATCATTCTTCCTTGTCGCATTCGCTTTAGGGAGAGGCATTAAAGACTGTAGCATATATTCTCACTTTGGTCTTCCAGAAAAATTAGGGGTTTTTAAATTTTATGATCCCACAAAAGGAACTAATATTTGGGACGAGAAATATAGTATTCCTTGAGGATGTTGAGTTTGAGGAGAAGAATGTGTTAAGGAACATTACTTTTGAATATAGACACCTACTACTGCTTCTGATAATGATCAGGTATCAATTACTAATCATTGAAGAAGATGCATATTAAGAACCTCAAATGATATTGTTGTAAACATTCAATCTCATGCGGATGATATCATTTAAAGTCAATCTCAACAATCTCAATTAAGACTCTCGTCAATGGTACCACAAATTTTATGAAGTAGTTCTTTCATTGGGATTCAGAAAGAATGTTATTGATGGTTGTGTGTATCACAAGTTCAGTGGGAGAAAATGCATCTTCTTTTGTATTTGGAATCGAAAGAAATAATTTTCGATAAAGATATGTTGCACTAACACCAAGAATTTTCTCTCGAAGAAATTTGAGATGAAAGATCTTGGGGAAGCCTCTTTTGTATTTGAAATCGAAAGAAATAATTTTCGATTGACACAGAAGGGATATAGTGAAAAGGTTGCCTACATTATTTGAGATGCATAATTGCAAGTAAAGAAATACCCCTATGACTAAAGGAGACAAACCTAGTCTCATTCAGTGCCCTAAGATAAATCTTGAAATTTAGAAAATGCAGAAGGTTCCATATGCTTCGGTGATTGGGAGCCTAATGTGTGTTCAAGTGTGTATTAGACCCAATTTGGTTTTAATTGTTTATATGTTGGGTAGATATTTCAATAACCTGATATGGATCATTATGAAGCAGCAAAACGGGTTATGAGATATTTATAGAGAACTAAGCATTACATGCTCACATACGGAAAATCAGATCATTTGCAGAGATCATTAGGTATTTTGATTCTGATTTTGTTAGATGCCAATATAGTAAATGGTCCATTTTAGGCTACGTGTGTCTGTTGGCTGTAGAGCCATTTCGTGGAGAAGTGCTGAGCAAACACTTGTAGCTACTTCTGCCATGACAACAGAATTCGTAACTTGTTTTGGGGCATCTAGTTTTTTTAATATAACTGTGAAATTTTGTCACTAGGCTGCATACTGTAAGATATTGAAAGACCGCTTAAGTTATGTTGTGACAATAACTCTGCAGTATTATATTCCAAACAACAAGAGCTTTGTTATGTCATAGTTTCTTGGTTGTAAAGAAAGGGTTCGGATTGGAAAAATACATATAGAGCATAAGGGAATGGATTTGATGATTACAAATCCACATTAAGGGACTATCACCCAAGGTCTTTCATGGGCTTGTAAATGGGTGTTATGTTGTTTAAGGGTACTTCCGTTCAGTGGGAGTAGTTTTGGTTATTGCTCTATATTGTGTTTTGAACATGTAGTTATAAAACTCATGTTATTCTCTGCAGAAATAAAGTATTATGTTTTGTCCATTATTTTTGGTATGATCTCACTTTGGGTGGACCAGTTGGAAATAGGCATGTATGATCACCTGCATGAAATTTTCATGCTACACTCCATAATTGATCTGTTGTTGATTATATTTGCATATGTGATTACTGATAGATTTAATCATGAAAAAATATGGTGACTGCCTCTTTAGTCCTATGTCGGTATGGTTGATAATAATATTGTTTGGGAATACACTATGTGATAGCATATTTGAGCGCTCATTCGGTTTGTACACATTTATTTGGTGTCATGTGTTGTCCAAGTGGGAGATTGTTAGAAATTTGGGCTTCCACATGACTAATTCAATGTGTATGGCTATCTTTCAGTTGTCCAATCAAAGTAATCTAATAAATATTAAAATTTGGGCTAAAGTGTCATTTTGTTATGGAAATAAGTGTAGATACCATATGGGATTTTCTATTTGATGGGGGACCGAATAGAAAATAAAGGGGTTTATATTTAATATAAATATAAGCTAGGGTTATGGTCCCCAGACATCAGAAGAACATTCAATATCTCTGTATTCTCTCGGCAGACTATTGCAAAGAATGTCTCTGATCTTTGGAAGATCCATAGCCGCTGCAAAGCAATTCCGCTTTTCAATTTCCTTATGGATCAAGGTACGCTTCCGCTCTACAGTTTATGCTCCTTCTCCGTCGTTCTCGGTTAATCATCATAGAGAGGTTTATGTAATTGTTCATTCAATTATTCCAACATATACTACTAATATAGTACTAGTAAATAGGAAATGAAAGTTCTACTTTTATGTTGTACGTGTGAAATGTGTGAAATATCCAATTTTATACTCCCTTCGTTTCATAGTAACAGAGACGTTTCGTTTTGAGTACTCATTTTAAAAAATAATAATAAATAGTTAAAGTGGAGAAAGAGTAAAGTAAGAGAGAGAATATTGTAGATAAGACTCTTCACTACATTATTCTCTCTCTTACTTTACTCTTTCTCCACTTTAAATATTTATTATCATTTTTTCAAAATGAGAGCTCAAAACGAAACGCCTCTATTACTGTGGAACGGAGGGAGTATTAATTAATTGAAACTCCGAATATCTATTTTGGATATGAAATTCAAATTGTTGATGAAATTAAGAGATTTGAATTATAATTTATTTCAAATTTAAATATTTTATGATACTAAATATTGAATTTGGAACTAAGTGATCTAATTTCAATTCGACACCCTCGATATAATGAATTAATGATACCAAGCAGAGTCCGGCAGAAAAAAGTTTTAACATCATGATTAAATTCAAGAAAATTTGAAGTTTCATTGGTCGATGATGCTCGAAATATTCATGCTTTAATTTGACGAACAACAACATTACATGCAAATATATTATTGATCAGAAGAATTAAATAGCAATAATGCCTGCAACCACTAAAACAAGATATGTCATTGAAACGGCAAATAGCTTCGAAGCTGATGAGTTGTTGTTCACCACTGGTCTAACCCCCGGATTTGCACCTGGACCTAATGGGAATTTTGGAGGAGGAGGAGACGCCGCCGCCGGTGCAATATCCAAGCCTCCGTCTGGCGGCGGAGCAGCCGCACTCGCCGCTTTAGAACCTACAAAAAAGTTCAACTCTTAAAATTTGACCAATGCTATACACGATTTCAATTCTACTAACAACTCCCTCCGATTCCTATTAAATATCTCATATTTGAATAGTAAAAGTAAAATGAGATATATATTGAAAATCGTCCAAATAAGGAAATACTATGAGACATTTAATAGGGACTAGAGGAAGTAACTCTTTTCCAACGTAAGATAATTCAAAATCGCAATTACCTTTTGGAGAATGAGCATGACGAGGAGCAGAAGCAGGTACATGAACACGAGGAAGGGCCGGTTCCGAAGCAGGTGGCGCAGGCGGCGTAAATAATACCGGACCTGGAGCTGGTAAGGGAACACCGGAGGCTGCAAAACATATGATCAAAATAAAAAATCAGAGATTAAACCTCAAATTTGGTAATGAAAAAATGGAGCTAGTAAATTAAATTAAAAGGTACATTTGCACTGCATAGGGATGGAGGTTCTGCAAGCTCGTGGCAGAGTACTTCCTAAGTTGGCGTTGATGAAGGGGATGGAGACGGGCACGTTTCCGGTGATTATGAGGCAAGCGCAGTCCATGTTGTTTTCGACTAGCGATTTCAAAGCGTTGCAGCAACCCCGGCTCGGAGAGGAACCGGCGACGATACTCAAGCATGGTGTGAAGCTGCTTATCATGGAATTGCTGCATGCTGTGTTGATCTGCGCATTTGTCTTTAAAATCGAAGATAAGATTAACACAATTGGGAGGATTAATGAAGCCATCTTCAAACAAGGATTGGTGTCGATGGCTGGGATTTGGAGCTTTTAAATTGGTTTGGGTTTTTGAGGGTAGATTTGAAATTGGATTTTTGGAGCTCAACTGCCTTGACTCAAGTCACGTTTATTCCATCTGCCATTTCAGGTGGGGATAGGTAGGAAATATTCTAATCTGGTTTAGTAGCTAATTTTACTCATTATATTTAGCAATGTACTAATATAATTTCAATGCATATTTAGTAAAGTACGATAGAGATATAATAAATATAAAATAATTAAAATGTTTTTAATAGAGAATTATCCAAGGTCAACTTCATTAGAGAAAAACATACCTAAAATGAGAGGTGACCAGTATTTGTGGACGAATAAAAATGAAAAAATATGACTACTATTATGAATGGAGAGATTATATGAAAGTTTGGATTTTGAAGAAAAATACAATAAGTAGGATCGTCTACATATGGTTGTAACGTGTCGGGTAACCGGAAAATCTAGCAAAATATTATCAAAACTCAGAAAAAAAAATTGTGTGAATTTCTGTAGATATTTTTCTACAAGCGTTCGTAAATGCGGTAGAAAGTGCAATTTACATAATTACTGGTACTATGTAGAGGTTATGAATTATTTATTCCTTGATAGAACAAATTAGCTGGTTTCAAAAGTAGGCCAACGAATTAGCGGAAATATTTATTATTGTCAATTCATCATGAATTAGATGATGATTCATGAATTTCTCAACTGATACAAATTTGTCGGGTATATTTAGAAGGGAAAGTCCTATATATATCTTCCAAACTTCCACATTTCTTGGCCAGTTGGTCTTGAAGAATTTTGCAAAACTGCTGCCCTTTCAAATCTAAGGGTAAAACGTAAAGAAAATTTTGATAATGAGAACTCTAGCCAATTAATTAACGAGACCATTATAATTTATTATATCAAGTTTTTTGACAAAAAAAAATCAAAATAGAAAAGGAGTATTCTGTATATATGATGAGTCACAGTTTTGGTGCATCTATGAACAGTTTCGTTATTGGTGTTGGTGGAATTTTGTCCTTAATATACGATGCACATTTCTTTTGATGTAGTATCAATTTTTTAAAAAATCATGTGATAGATGCAACTCTTCCGTTGCAATTACATCTCAGCATTCTTGAACACAAAAGTTCAACTCCGTCTATATAGTGCTTAAGTAATAAGGCTTAATTATTATTAATTACACATTTCAATGGGTTAAAGCATACACACTGTATATGAATTCATGCCCGGCCTGGCACCACTGTCTTCGTCAGCAATGCATAAAATATTGTCTCAAATATTAGTATTTTTTTTTTGGCATAAAATAAAGTTATTAATTAAGAGAGAGAATGAGATGATAATTAGATGGAGAAATAAGAGAAGAGAAATGAAAATGAATAAAAATAGTCAAATTTGCCCTTGAGACTAAAAATAATAAAATAGAAAAAAATTAGTTTCGAAAAATGAGTACCTCGAGTAAATTAAAATTTTAAATATAAAAACCTCTATGAAATTTATTTTTATGAAATAGTGCAAATATGCATTATACATTACCATATACTCAAAATAAATTGTCAGCTTCATTATCATTTATTCTCATAATTCAGTGAAATTATGAAGCAGCCTGATAAATTGTGTGCTAAAAATCACTACCTTTCAGTCTCTCACAAACCTTTTACAAATACCAGTTTCTCAAATCAAATTTCGTAAATATTTTTTACATCCTACAATATGGCTAGGAGGGATTGTAAGAGCCAATTGCCCCTCCTCAATATTTCCCATTTATACTAAAGTTATTAATCAATTTTAAAAAAATAGTAGTAATTTTCTTTTTTTTTTTTAGGATATTCAACCAAGATTTCATACTCCACTCAAGCCTCAGCTTTACTCTATTAGTTGTACCGTATTCCTAAATTTTATTATTCATTTGATTATTTATTTAGAGAAATTTGAATAATAATAATAATAATAATAATAATAATAATAATTCACTCGGTGGCTTCAGGGTCTGTTTTAAAATTCAATATGTAAGCTTTAATTATACTCCTTCCATCTCACTTTACCATTTCTGAATATTCTACCTCAGAAGTCTCGATTAAAATTTTTCATAATAAACCTTATATTCCACTAACTTTTTCTACTCACATTTTATTATTATAAAATTAATAATAAAAATAGGACCTATATTCCATTATCTTTTTTCACAAATGTTTCATTACATTTTTCTAAACTTATGCCACACTCAAATGGGATTCCTCCAAAAAGATGGAGGGAGTATTTTTTTTTTCCTTTATTTAGTCAGAATTTGGATTTATGTACGTACCATTTTCCAACAATAAATACAAATATCACATTGTATTCTGAAAAATTGAGTCATTCGATAATGGGATTAGAACGAAGGAGAAATAAAAAATTATTTAAGTTAATGTATTTTTATAAAAAAAATGAATGGGTCTAAAACCAAGATTTGGGTATATTTCGTGTATCAATAGGTAACTAGTTTCATAATTTTTTTAAAAAAATTATATTTACAAATGAATAAATGAATTATGAGTTTAACTTATACTCCCACGATTCCATGGAAGATGATTTATTCCTTGGATCATGACATTTTAGATTTCATGTTTTTTTATTTTATTATAAATGAATTGAATAAAGTAATAGGAATCGAATAAATTAAATTAAAGATAAATGTGTTTTTATATTTAATACTATTAAATATGTTGATTGAAACAGATTAACTACACCCCAAAAATCGATCGATTCCTAAATCCCAAAACTTATACTACTACACATTAATCACAACTGAGTTGGAATACGTACTAAATTTAACCAAAATAAATTACTTAAAGATTGGGTGTGTTTATCCAAAAGAATCAAAAAAGAAAAAGGAGATTAAAGGTGTGAAAGATGAGCAGGTGTAAGTTGCTACGTCGCTGACGTGTACCCTTAATGCCAACGAAGCAGCCACCGCTTAACCACCGCGCGCCACCCTACAAACTCAATAGTTACTTAATAAACCTATATATTAGCTTGTCAAATTCAACTTGCAAACACAAATTAATCACTCAATTTCAACCGATTTCAACAATCATGAGTCAAGAACAGCCGCAGAGATCGCCGGAGCCCGTCAAGTACGGCGACGTCTTCAAGGTCTCCGGCCAACTCGCTTCGAAGCCCATCGCCCCACAGGATGCCGCGGCGCTGCAGGCGGCGGAGACTGCCGTCTACGGCCATACCATCAAGGGTGGTCCCGCCTCGGTCGTCCAATCAGCCGCCGACTTCAACGAACGCCGCGGCGTGGTTGGCCACGACGACATGACCGGCGCCGTAAGAGAGCATGGCGCAACCATCGCCGAAGCCAATATCGGAGGCTACCGTGTTGTCACCGAAGCTATTGGCGGTCAAGTAAGTTTTGTAATTCTTGAGATTATTGGTAAATTTATGTGCCTCATTTTTAGTGGTTGTATATAATGTAGGTGGTGGGGCAATACGGTCTGCCGGTGGGAACGCAAATTGATCAGTCTAAATCGACACTGGCGGGTGAGGCTGTCACAATTGGAGAGGCACTGGAGGCAGCAGCTCTCTCCGCGGGAAACAAGCCGGTTGACAAGAGTGATGTTGCTGCGATACAGGCGGCCGAGGTTCGCGCCACTGGGCTTGGCCACGTTGTGGCTGGGGGCGTTGGGGCTGAGGCCCAATCCGCGGCTGCACACAACATGCAGGCCACCAGGGATGAGAAGAAGACCATCCTCGCCACCAGGGATGAGGAGAAGACCACGCTCGCCGATGTTTTAACTGTAAATTTGAATCTGAAAATCAGATTAATTTGGTTTGATTGTATCTTATTCCGTTACGCGTGATTTATATTTTTGCAGGATGCGAGTGAGAAACTGGTGGGTGATAAGCCGGTGACAAGGGAGGATGCGGAGGCGGTCATATATGCTGAGGCCAGGAACAAGGATGATCTATCCACCAACCCCGGGGGCGTTGCTGCGGTTGTTGCCGCAGCGGCAAGGCTTAATCAGAAGTGACTTCGTTTTTAGAAGCTTGTTTTGGCGACATATGTAAATATGGTGCAACCTTTGCTGCTGGTGTTGTACACCTTTTTCTACTCTACTAAAACTGTACAACTGCCTTTCTTATATAAATGGACTTGCGCATGAAATGGTCCGTGACTAAAACACTTGAATCACATAAGCCTCACTTATCTGTTGTAAAAGCCCGAACTTTCGTATCTTATTATTGTTACTATTATTATTATTAGCCATTGTTACTATTATTATTATTAGCCTAAAGAAAAAAAACATATAAGTGATGGTTGTAGTATTTAAAACCTACCCTTTACGTTTATAGAGAATTATTTAACAGTTGTAGTATTTAAAACCTACCCTTTATGTTTATAGAGAATTATAAATAATAGTTGCTTTGTTCTCAAACGAACATTTCAAGTATTTTAAGTACTACCCTTTATGTTTATAGAGAATTATAAATAATAGTTGCTTTGTTCTCAAACGAACATTTCAAGTATTTTAAGTACTATTAAAGGATTAGATCTAAATAAAAAGTTCATAATGTTGTCTGACATATCCATCTGAAATCTGATAAAATCCTATTATATTACAATTAGAGAGAGACGTGCAAGTCTCGGACAGTCTGTTTGACGACAATGCTCGTATCCCAACGAAGTCCAACACAGTCACCAATATCCCCAAATGATGTTCCTACATAATATGGGAAGTTAGTAGAAATTATAGTTAATGTCCGGATCAAAATATATAGTAATATGGATTAGAGAGGACTTCATTTGGGAGGATTCACACATCATAACAAATAAAATAATGAGGAGCTTGCAAGTGAGTAGTATGCATATAATTTCTCAAATTCTTTTACGCCAACATGTCATATTTTTGCATTAAATGAAAATATCATCACAAGATTTGCTAAAAGCAATGGATGGAGCAGATCATGCAAAAAAAAAAAAAAAAGCAAGATATCAGACCTCTGCAACAAGATATCAAATCTTTGAAAAAGGTTGCCTATATCCAACTTGCCATACAAGGCTAATATATCTATAAATAGAAACAAAATTCTTTTCTTTCTTCCTCTCGATCACCTTCACAATACTCCTACAAAGTTACCTTGAAACTTATTCACACACAAAATCAGCCTTGTACAACATCAAATTAACTTACTAGTGAAGATAGAGTAAGATACCCAAAATCCATCACAAACTTGGAAGATATTTTAGGCAGTTAAGCCTTCCACAAGTAAAACCTCCCCATGTTAAAACCCCCTCCACTTGCACAACAACTTGCAAGAGAAGAGTCAGTACTCTATATAAACCCCAAATATTTCCATTTTAAGCAACACATCGCTGTCAAACACATTCTCTTCATACCACATCACTCACATAGGATAGAGTAGTACGAGGAAGAAGAGTTGAAGAGGAAGAAGAGTTGAAGATAATTGTAGGATGAAGCCTACAATCAACAACACGTTTTCCACCTATCATCAAGGTAAACATCCAAACCATTTCTACTTTCTTTCATACACATACATACATCCATAATTTGAAAGTAGAATCTGCCCAAGTAACATCAACAAATACACGTCAAGTTTAACATCATCTTCCACCACTAAGCCATCCATAACAGTAAGACAAATGCCCCAAAATCACCAAATTCATGAAATGAAAGGAAGGAAGCATACACTCTAATGACTAGTTAATTGGAAAACTTATCTCACGCATACGAATCTGCTGGATTTCCGGCGAATGGACTTAGACAACCCATCGACACGAGGATAGCCCCACAACCCCGATATGTCACCGATTCAATGATTTCAAGACCTTTACAAATATACAAGTTAAAAACACCAAACTGAAATTCAAGATTTAATCTTTAGAAATAAAACAAAAGGGGGAAATGATAAAATTGGGCATTCCTTACCTTTCGGGAGTTCGGCGAGGAGGCGGCGACTGTGGTGGCTTCGGGGGAGCTGCTCCGGCAGCGCGAGGCACGAAGAAGAAGCGGCAGCGGCAAATCGGGAGAGAGGGGGGCTGAGGCGCTACGTAGCAGCGGTGATCGGTGATGGCGGCGGATCCCGAGGGAGAGACGTAGAGGGCCACGACGGCGAGCCGCCGCGCAGACAGCAGCGGCGGCGGCGTGAGCAGTAGACGAGAGAGGGAGGAGCGAGAGGGAGAGAGAAAAGAGAAGGGACGGACGGAGGAGAGAGAGAGACCGCCGGAGGAGGAGGAGGAGGAGGCGATGCGCCGGAGAGAGGCTGGCCGACGGTCAGCAGCAGGCAGGAAGGAAAGAGCTCTTTTCTCTTTTTTGTTAGTCTCGATAGAACGAGGAAGGAGAAGAAGGAATGAGTGGGTTCTTTATTCGAGCTAATTATTTAGTGATTTGGGCCTAGAAAAAAGGAATTGAATGTAAGCCCAATTTTAATTGGTGCTGCACTAAATAAATAGGGGTTAGGCCCAATTTTTGAATTTAAATTATTTTGGGTCTAAAATAAAATGGTTAAGTAAGCTAAGATAATTGGTTGTGATCCGAGTTATTATAGTTTTGCGTAAAATTTGTAGCAATGTATGAAGTATCAATTTAGTCGAAGCCCGAAAATAATAGAAGAAGAAACATCAAATAATATATGAGTTTTAGATGTTTTAAAGGATAAGCGAAGAATGAAATGGGTTAATTATGAGGCATGCATTCCTATTAAAGTTTAAGAATTTCTTGAAGTCTGATTAGTATATCATATTATATTGTTTTATTTCCAAAAAGGTTACCTTTGCAAGTTAAAGTCCGAACGAGAATTTCAAGTTAAGAAAATTCAACGAACGATGTGAGCTTTCTTATACTAAAAGTACAAATTATATTTTGTGAAAAACTCGAACACATGTTCGTGATTTTAATGATGTTGTCTTGCCATAAATGTTTTGTGTATGATGTCTATCTGTTGGCTAAGGCCAAGTGAATTATGAATGATGATATATAAGTCGAATTCGGGTCCCAGTGAGGGTGGTGTCCCCGCTCGGACTAGTGTACACGGGATACCTCTGGCCGTGAACGGACGGCAGAGAAGGTGACCGTGGAAGGTGGCCACCTTCCCGGCACAAGGATACCTCTGTCATGATGGCCAGGGAAGGTGACCGTATGAGAACACCATCTCATCGGCACAAGATGATCAGATATGGCTAAGTACAGGAAAAAGGGGCTGCAGCCCAATGTGAATAATTTTAGTAAGCTCAGGTCTTTTCAATAAAACCCCTGAGTGTTACTGTGATGATGGCTTGACAATATTTTTAAATGTATATGTGTATTTTTCGGCAATGTGTTCACTGAGTACTTTTGTACTCAGCCCTGCATATATTTCTAAATATGCAGGTTAAGCGGTGACGACGAGGGGCGATGTTGAGCAAGGATGACGAATGTGTTTCCATTTGATAAATGCTTGGATGCATCGTGTCTTCATACACGGTGTCATTCTCTCTTGACTCTTCCGCTGCAATGTAAATAACGAGCTTATGTTCCTTTGTGTCATGCACTCTGATATATTTTGCCAGTTATTCCAATTTAATTTCATTCATATCAGTTTTGCCAAGATTCCCCTTTCTCCCCCGCTTCTTTAATCCTTCCCTAGTCGCGATAAACCGTGTTTGCTATCCTTAGCAGAGTGCGGTCGTGACATCTGTACTCCATTCAAATAAGACATTAGCCTCATTAGAGCATCTCTGTCCTTGCTCTTAAATAACAAGAGCGGAGGTGGGCACTAACCCACTTTTACTTCTTGTCCTCAGGCAAGGGCACACATCCACAAGTTCAAGGATCCCACCATTCTATTATTTAATTTAAATGTTTCAATTACTACAAACATTTCTACAATATAAAAATTACTTAACTAAATTCTAAAAAATAAAAATTACATAATTAAAATCTTAAAAAATAAAAATACATAATTAAAATTCTATAAATTAAAAATTACATAATTAAAAAAATCTCCGTGGAGGACTATTAAAAAAATATATAATTAAAATCCTATAAATTAAAAAATTACATAATTAAAAAATACCTCCGTGGAGATTAGTCCTCTATTCCTAATGTGACCTCCTAAAAAATAAAAATATATAATTAAAATCTTAGAAAATAAAAAAAATACATAATTAAAATTCTATAAATTAAAAATTACATAATTAAAAAATATCTCCGTGGAGGACTAAAGAAAAAAATACATAATTAAAATCCTATAAATTAAAAATTACATAATTAAAAAATACCTCCGTGGAAGATTAGTCCTCTATTCCTAATGTTCTTCGGAGATCCGGTATCATTGGGAAAATTGAAAAATAAATTAAAAGTGTGTAGAAATTGGATATAATTAATTGGGAAGTGGAAAAAAAATATTTAAAATTGATTTTTTTTAATTAATTTTGAATTTTTTTTTAAAATAAAAAAAATCTATGCCGTTGGCCAATCGCAGCCCGCCACGTAAGTCTGCTCAGCGGCACGGACGTGCCCTTATTTAAGAGCAGCAAGGACGATGAGCATCCTTGCCAGCAGGACGGACAACGTTACCGCTGCGGATGCTCTTTAAACGACCTATTTTCTAGACGTATAAATAACAAAGAAAGCACTATTAAAAATTTACAAGTGGAAAATATTGTTTGCACCATAGCTTTTTGGACAAAAGAATTTATGGACACATAATAGAGTCCGACTGTTTATTGGTCCTGCAAAACCAAAATAATCTGTGAAAGTCGCTCTAACTAGCTGTTGAGTTAAATCACTAGTGTTTCCCACATAAATAGCGACAAAGGAGATGCTACAATTCACAGGTTAGTCTTGTCGAGCCAAATACAAACAAAAAAATATTGAAGGAATTAAGAAACTCTATCCCAAATGTAATTCAAATAAATTAAAGCAGAAGGAAATCAACTTTCAATACTATTTTAAAGGAAGCTGAGTTTAACTAGCATTAACGATCACAAACATAGCAAGTACTCGGTGAATCAAATTATAAATTCTATTGGCTTGTCGTCCTACGTGACAAAACTAAAGCAGCATCAAAAACTCAAATCCTCAACAATACCAATCTCAGATAATATATATGTGATAAGCCAAGAAATACATAATAATGACAGAAACTGAAGATTCTCATCGCTTCTTTGAGACACCAACTGTCTTTCCTCTGCGACCAGTAGTCTTAGTGTGCTGCCCACGCACGCGAAGGCCCCAGTAGTGACGCAGACCACGGTGGTTCCTGCAGGGATCAAACAGGAGATGCAAGCATAAGACGAAGAAGAAGAAGAACCACTTGTAAATACCAAAGAAAGTGCATATTTGTAGAATCTGACCTGATCTTCTTCAAACGTTCAAGGTCATCCCTGAGCTTCATGTCCAAGGCATTGGAAGTCACTTGAGAGAACTTCCCATCCTTGTAATCCTTCTTCCTATTCAGAAACCAGTCTGGGATCTTGAATTGGCGGGGATTGGCCACGATCACCATCAAGCTATCTATCTCAGCAGCAGAAAGCTCACCAGCTCTGTTCAAGTTATAAATCAAACAACTTTAACACATATTCGGAAAGGTAAACAAGATACTTAAAATAAGTAGGCAAAACTTCCTTCAAACAGACAATCAAATCAAATGAATTACTCAAAATAAAAATATAATCAATGTGAATACGGTATAAAATTCACAGGAATAAATATGAATCTATCTAGAAACGATATATATAAAATCATATTCATTCGCTATTGTTCACCAATAAAGTAGTACTAACATTTTGATACCTAAAGCATATAGCAACTGCAATCATTCAATGAAATAATGGTTGTGGAATTTCTTATCAGGAAGCTCGTTGCTACACTATATCAAAGTTCAATCGATTACGAAATGCAGAATTTGCAATTATTCTTCCCCTCTACTATGAAAAGGGGCAATAAAACGAAACTAGCTATTTCAATTTGCAATAGACATCACAAATTCCAAGTAAAATTAAATCGAAAAGAAAGTACCCTATGAAGAGAAAGTATTGAAAACTAAGACATTCAATTAGGAGTGAAACCTCTTGTTCATGTCGATATCAGCTTTTTTACAGACAATGTTGGCGAAACGTCGCCCAATACCCTTGATCGAGGTCATGGCGAACATGATCTTCTGCTTGCCATCGACATTTGTGTTCTGCACACGCAGAATGTGCTGGAAATCCTCGTTGGCAACAAGCGACTGCAAAAAATGAAGAGTTAGCAAAAATAAAATACAGAAGAATCTGTAATTGGAGAAGAATATAGCGATTAATCAAACAGAATCCCGGTGTGATTTTTACAGACGAACCATTGCACTGGACACTGAGCCGGCGAAACTCCGATTGAGAAATTCAAAAACCCTAATCTGGTGCTTACATTGCACTCTCCTATTTATACGAACCCTAAGTCCATATGTTTGGGCTGGTAATGAATTGGGCCGAAACATCGGCAGAAAATATGGCGATAATTAAAATTTAACCAATATTAATTAAATTTCCAATCATAAATTATAAATTGAATGATTATAAATTACATCCAAACCCATTTAATTAATTTAATTAAATAAAATCTCAGGCTAGTAGTAATAAAATCTCAGTATACTACTATAAAATAAAAGCCTAACGTTGGAACAATTTATAACAATAATTTTTCGTTCAACATATGTTAATATTTGTCCAATGGATTTTCCATTAGCATCATTGGCTAATAAAATGTCGATTGATTGGTATACAATACTATAAATTTTATATATCATTTGAAGGTTTATTTTAATTTATTATTTATTTTATAATAAATGACATTTAAATACCATGTAACCAATTGTTGAAATTGAAAATAATTTGTATTATCTGCCTATATAAATGACTTTTATTGTATTTTTGTAAACACCACTTATTAAATATGTAGTCCATAATGAAAATTCCGCTTTCTCTCCCCCTTTCGTTCTCTCTCTTTGTTAAGCATTTTATCGGCATTTTTCTTCATTCTCCTTCAATGAAGAATTATCCATCATTTTCTTCTCCATTTTTCACAAGCATGCCCTAGTCGATGATGGAGTTTATCTCTTTATCACCTCTCTTGCCTATCCACGTGATGGAAGTCCGATATGTTATTCCTGCCCACACGTGAGGGGGCGTGTTAAAACTATTAAAATCTTGTCCCATATTGACTTAGTGATGATCATATCTCATCCATACAAGGATGGATAATCCTCCCCCTTACAAGTCCTTTTAAGGGGTGGGTGACTCATTTCTAATTCCAATTTTGATTAAGTTACTTTATTAAAATATTTGAAGATGTTACATTATAAACAATTTACAATACAAAATATTATGTCACCATCATTGTGCTAATAGTTAGGGATGACAGATCGTGCAGAATGGGATGATACCGGGTCAACCTGATAATGAAAAAAATGGGTGATGAATGGAGTATTTATGTATGAGTTTGGGATGAATTAGAGGACAAAAATTAATAAAAATTAGAAAGAGAACAAACGGTAATTAAACAGCAATATTTGAGGAAGATAAAAATTTTATTTGTTTAATTTTTTTTTCAATTTAAAAAAATCAAAATATTTAAAATGGCCAAAACGATCATCCCTTAACTATTCCGTCCTAGCAGGAAAGGCCCGCGCTGATTATAGGGTACTATTGTGGATGCTCTCATAGGCACTCAGACCCTGTCTGCCACCTGCCTTTCATAAAATGGTCATAGCCTCCCTCTCATAGAGAAATAGAGAATTAAATTTCACCTAATTTTAAGAGTAATCCGAGTAAGATTTTCAATGCAAAGTATAATAATGAAACAATTTTGCAAAATGACTACTAGTAATAAATAAATTGAATGTGTGTATAAGTTGACCAAGTGTGAGGATGTCAATCGAGTTAGCCCAGCAGATTTTGGGCCAACCCTACTCAGGATGCAGGTGCAATACTAACCAATTTCAAAACAACAAACAATGAAGTCATGAATCAATTCCGAAAGAATAATAATCTAAGATGGATGGTAAATTTGATTCAACACAGCTTTCAAACATGAAAGTAACACCTCAAAATTTCTGCGCCACTTTAACTAAACATCATAAAAACTAACGCTCTTATGATATTCTTCAAGAATGCAAAAAACAAAATACATAAAATGCTAAAGTACTTATTTCTTCTTTCCAGCCTTGGCAGCATCTCCAGCCTTCGTCTACACAATGATGTAAAACCAATGTTAGCATTGCAACCGGATCGTGTCAATATGAGGTCCAACAGAAGAAAATAAAGACAGGAGTTTTTCATGTCTTGTAGGTGAGTACAAAATTTTAGAGGGCTAATCACAGTGAAAGGACACTCATACCTTCTTGACACCACGGATCTTCTTCGCTCTGTTCTTGCGTTCTTTCATTTGCTTCCTTGACTTCTCAATCTTGGTGTCAAGGCCATTCTGAATTCCAAAAGTGAGTAATGTTAGATATAGGAAACAATGACTTAAATCCAACATAGATAGAGAAACCAATAGCCTGTTAAACATGACTTATGCTCTGATTTTGGATGGAGTTTACATGTTTGAAAATGAGAAAAAAAAAATCTTAGAACATACTTAGTCTGTACATCTTTGAAACAATATAAAGTAATTGCATCATAAAATTCTCAGACAAAAATAACTAAAATATGTTAATCCTGGTTGCAAAAACAGGTTTATAATTCAATGATTGAAAATAAAATAATAAGCTACACACCCATCAAATAATACACAAAATTACACCACCTGATAAGAAAATGTTTATTAGTTTAACTGACAGTGCTAAAGCTATTAGCTAAACATTTTCCCAAACTGATATAAGCACAGATAAAGAAATTAAGTTAAATAAAATAGATAAATTACCCTGATTAGTCTGTATTTTGGCTCAAATTTCTTAGCATTTTCTACAGAATCATAAATCAAGCCAAAGCCAGTGGATTTGCCACCACCAAAGTGTGTTCTGAACTTGAACACAAAGATGGCATTTGTATCCTTAACCTCGTACATCCTAGCCAACTTCTCCTTCAGCTCAGCCTTCAACAAAGCAGAGATAAATAAGATAAGGAACATACTTCCTAGATATACATTCTTGTTTTCAAATAGCTATGTTGTTAAAAAATCCTATTACTTCTCATGCTCCATTAACATATTCTTTAACATAAGAAGATAAATGAAACACTATTGCAAATCAATTGAACTGTTATCGTCTCACCAAACAAACATTAGTCAAAAATATGTATTCTCTCCTTATCCAAATCGAGCTATTTTCGTATGACATCATAACAGTATACCTAATTACATAGTATTTCTCTAACATCTATAAACACTAAAAGAATTGCTAGCATACAAATATATGTTTATAATACTTCTGAGCTAAATAATGTAGCAAAAACAAAAATAATGAAGGTAAATCAACAATGAACAATGTAATAAAAAAGACAGACCTTGGAAACATTAGCTCTTCCTGGATGCAACACATCGATGATGAATTGCTTCCTCGAGAGGAGGCGATTTGTCATGAACTTCCTTGTTCTAATTGTGACAGCCTTGTCCGCCATTTTGCTGCAAAAAATTACAGACATAGATTCGAATAAATGTGTCGATTAACTAGTAAAGGAATGCAAGATGAGTCGTATTCGAAGAGAAATACGGTGTAATTAGCAGATTCACGCCGTGCTTCGCCGCTTGGATAGGATGTGATTCTGGCTGTGTTGGCGGTTTTCAGAGAAGGGGGGAGCTTTGACCTTAACATTGGGGTTTTGTAAACGAAACGCCATGGGCTTAATTGGGCCCAATTCTACTGTCAATGTATATGGCATGGCCAACCAGCCCAAATGTAGTAATAATGCCACTTTTTAGAATTGAATCGTATTCATAGAATCAGAGTATTAAATAATTTCTCTAGTTTTATCGTCCTCAGATTATTGCGGGATTATATGAAGCCATGAATAAAAAATACATTCATCGCTACAATGTAAACATTTAGGTATATTATAAAATTTAAATATTTTTATATACTAACTCCACCATGAGGCTTTATATTGCTAACTATTTAAATTGTTAACTTTGTTAGCTCATCAATGCAGTGTATTAAAATGTCAATACAGTGACATTAAAATATCAACACAATATATTGAAGTTCAACAAAATAATATGTTGACATTTTAATGTCATCGTATTGACATTTTTAATACATTGCATTGATGAGTTAGCGAGTTAGCAACTTAAGAAAGTTAGCAATTGATCACCCCCAACTCGACCTATTCTCCATGCTAAAATTGTCTTGTTTTTCAAATACGAAACTAGATATTTACATACCGAAATTTATGGAATAGTATAATATTATTAAAATATTTAAATTTTTAGGAGTATAAAATATTTTATAAATTTTTAATATAAAATATTTTATAAATTTTTACGAGACGCTAGATAATAGTATAATTAACAAAATTTCAATAAATTTTCATTTTCAAATTCGCTCATGAATCACAAATTAAATTACTATTTTATTCGAACTATTTTATTCCAAAATCAATAATAAATCAAATTACAATTCAGAAATCACTACTATAATTTCATTGAAAAAACAAACAAAATGAAAATTAAATAAAGTAGCGAGCTCTAAATTCACTATTCCAGTATTCCTAAACAAATGGTCATCTAATCAATTGAAAAATCAACACTTATTTAATGGAGTAAAAGTTTAACAAAATTCGAGGAGGTAAATAAAAGCAGTTTAAATAGAAAGGAGAGGGAAAAGAAGATGAATTACTGAGCATTCAAATTGGGACGGAAACATAAAAAAAGAACTAGCTGAACTCGAGAAAAGGGAAAGCGTAGTTTATCTGTAGCCTCTCCTTTTTTACCTCCTAACTTTGCCTTTGTAATTTTTTGGTTCTTCGCATATTCCCTTGAAACTTCCTCCCCTGTCTCATCATCATAACATTTCTATCTCACAGACACTCGAGAGCGGCCATTACAGGGTACTGATCAGTGCTGGCCAAGCCCCCACTGGAGCAACGACTTAACCTGGGGGTGCATCCACATATTTAGTTTAAACCCTTCTATTGAATCAAAGTAGTCCGGAACCACTTTCTAGTTTCTATCACAAAGATCCAGCTTTACACTTCTTTTAAACATGCTAAACTTAGTCATCCTTGGGAGCAGCCATCAATAGAAGCTTCTCCTCAGCTTGTTTCCCTTCCGACATCATCTCCTCCGCTAACAGCGACTGCAGATCACTACCGTTGGCTAGGCTGTTGAACTCCACAGCTTTGGAAGGCATTGTTGGATAGCGTCGTTGGGCAAATGTCATCAGCCTTTTGATAGATTGTAAATACTTACGAGTAGTCTCATCGTTCATGACGTGTGCCACACTGTTGGTGTAAATCTTCTCACGCGCAGAACGTTCGTGGATACCAACCATAGTCACTCCAATGGGCCAGGGCGCATTCCCGATGGCCATTTTGATGTAGTGATCCATTGCAGCTAGGTAGTCACGTTTCATACAGCACTTGACGACAATCATCAATGCTTGCCGGATATCATCAGGAAGAACCTACAAATGAGGGAAAAAAAGCAAACGAAAGTCATTGATTTCCACTCCCGTGTTTATACTGAAACAATCAAGCCTAGGCATCAATGAAAAACTCAAATGCATAAAATGAAAGAAGAGGTGTAATCCTATCCTAAGTCCTAACCTAACCAGTTTCTCCTCTGTTCATCACCATTGCACATGATGACAATACAATTTGAAATTTTGATGCATCAATTAAAGCCTAGATAAATCATTCACTCAACACTCCAACAAATCATCAATTCAAAATGTATATAAACAGGCTCATTTAAATATGAAATTGAAATCAGAAGACTAAACATTACTGAATTACCACAACAACTCACCTTCTTTCTGCAGAACTTGAACAATGGACTCAAATAGCGAGCACGTTGCTTAAACGTCGCCACCATCGACTTCCCTTTGGCAGTCCTCTTCTCCGTCTCGGTCATCTCACGAAGCTCCTGATTCCACTCATTCAACAACTTCTTGAAAAACACCAGAATCTTATCCTCATCGCACAACTCCTCAAAATTCGCCTTCATTCTCTTAACATCCTTGTCGTGATCAGCCCCGGACGATGCCCCGTCTCCGCTGAGATCCTTATCTCCATCCCCACCGTCCTCATCATCGCCAGCATCCTCCCTCGACTTCCTCTTCCGATCACTCACAATCCCCGATTTCTGCCGCTTCTTCAGCTCCACAATATCCCGCAGGAAGTCATTCGTCTGCCCTTCCGTGATATCGTCGTCGACCTCGAAAAGCCCCGTCTTTAGCACGTACTTCAGGCGGTCGAGCCTCGCCTCATCGTCTTCGCCGAAGAGCGTCACCGGCTGTTTCAGGAACCGAAGGCGGCGGATTACCTCCTGCTTCGGCAGATTGAGATTGTCGATGTTTTGCTCCTCGATTAGGGATTTAGAGGAGGAGGAGGAGGATTCGGTGTTAGGTTTGGCGTTCTCGGTGTTCGGATTAGGGTTTGACGATGATTTCGGATCCTTGCTGTGATGATCTTGCTGCAGCTGCTTCTGGCGGAGGGCTTTAGCCTCGGATTCGCGCTTCTCCTCCTCCCGCAGGCGCTGGAGGCGTTTCTGCTCGATTTCCGAACGCTTGAAAAACTTCTTTCCGCCGACGTCCTGCGCCAGACTTTGCTTTTTCTTCATCAATTCCTGCTTCAGAATATCCATGATTCTGATTCGATTTTCAAAACGAACCCTTCGCTTCGGTGAATTGCAGATTGTTGCAGATTGGGTGATTGCTCTAGGAATTTATTCTGGTTGGATCGGAAAAATTCAATTTTGGGTGAATTTGAAAGTAAGGTCGATGAAAGGGAATAAACCTTCTCTTATTCGAATAATTTTATGATAGTACTCCATTTTAAACTTTAACTAGTATTACATTATCTTATTATCTGTGCTATGCATAGATTAATATATTTTATTTTTAAAATATTAATTTTTAAATAAAATTAGAATTAATATTAATACCGAATAATATGAATAACAATTCTAATTATATAAGAATAAAAAATCTATACAAATCAACAATAAAGCATAATAAATTTGAAACAAATCACATAGTAATATAATGTTTAAACATTAAATCATGAAGTAGGAAGATAAAAATCTATTACAATAAAGAATTAAACACAATGGATAACTATCATTTTTTTAAACTTCTTTATACACTACATTAACTTTAAAATTAGCCAATTGTAATTTCAACATAAATTTTTTAACATGGATCAACTATAAAGTAACATAGATGGACTAAAAATCTAATCATTACTATTGAAAAAAAATATTATAATTATTAAAAATAAAAAAAATGGTGGTAACATCAATCTAAAAAATAAAACATAGTGATGGATAAAAATGGACAGAAAGAAACAAAAAATATAACTAAAAAGAATTAAAAATACCAATAGATCATATATTATTAAAAACAAATATGAAAATTGATATATAAAAATGAATGAAGAAAAACAAAAAATATAATTAAGAAAATGTTAAGAAAAAAAATATAATTAATAAAATGAAAAGGAACGAAAAATAATTAAAAAGAACAAAGTTAGCCAAAATGTTGAACTCCATTGATGTGCAGCAAAATGTTGCTCTTGTTTGTTGAATAATATTGGCTTGGAATATGGAAAGGTGATTAAGTATGGGATGAAAGTGGGAGCAAGATAGTGGTTTAGTGGTGCCACTCACTCCCATAACCTCCCTCAATATTTTATATTAGGATTATATATTTATTAGAATTAATTTCTAAATTTAATATTAATTGCATTTACATCCCTTAGCATAAAATGATTACTCAAGCCTCCTAAAACTCCTATTTTATATATTGTATAGATTTACTACTCCACTTATTATATACTCGAAGCGGATCACTTACTCCAACAATCAGTGTGGATCACCTACACCTTTTCCTGCACTATTTCCTACTCCACCCCTCACAAACATTTATAATGGGCCCATCATCATATTTTATGTTTGTGAGGAGTGGAGTAGGAAATAGTGCAGGAAAAGGTGTAGGTGTTCCTCATTGTCCAATAATGATGCACCAATCCGACTTCACACTCACAATAAAGTAAAATGAACACACCATCACTTATTAAAATTGCTCATGTTTATAAGATTATTTTATTTTGTTGTGAGTGTGAAGTATGAATAGTGGAATAGGTGATCCGCTCCTGTATATACTAATACAAACTAGTGAGGATCACATATGTCATTTCCTACTCTATCTCCTACTACATACACTCAAACATGATAAGAATGTAGTAGAAGATGGAGTATGGTGTAAGAAATGGCATAGGTGATCCAAGCTGAATAGTACTCCCTCCGTCCCAAGGAAGATGACCCCTTCATTAGGCGGCACGAGATTTTATGCAACTTTATTTTGTGTGTTGAGAGAAGAGAGTAAAGTAAGAGAGGGAGAATAAAGTAGAGATAAAAGTTTTTCCATTTTAAGTAATGGGTCATCTTAGTTGGGATAAACTAAAAAGGAAAGTGAGTCATCTTCAATGGGACGGAGGGAGTACTAATTTAACTTTAACACTAAGAGCATCCGCAACGCGGACTTCCCGCCGGACGTTCGACCGGCGTACCGGTCGTCCGCGCGGGACGTCCGCCATTAGGCGTGGGAGGCGAGGACGCGGACGTCTGGTGAAGACACCGCTCATCCACCGCCATTAACAAAGTAAAAATGTTAATAATAGAGATTTCGAAAAAAGGGGCTCAATACGCAGGCCTTTCGAAATTTAGGATTAATTTCGTACGCCTTTCAAAATATGGGATCGTGGCATGCGAATTTTTCGGAACAGGGGATTTTTGAGTTTTTGTCTATTTTCTTTCTTTTTTTCTTATTATTTCTCTCATGATATTTATAAATTGACCGAATTGCCCTCTATCATTTTCACTAAAATTTTAACACTGTTTTTTATTACAATCCTGTTTTCACCCAAAACACCGCCGCCTCCAAATGATTACCCATGGGAACCTGAAGTTCGAGAACCTCATGCTCGATGAGAACATGAGCCCTAAGAAGACTGATTTCAGGTTCGAGGATCTCCGGACATCAGACGACACGTTGTGACGATGAGGCACGGCGGCTGGCGAGGGAGTTCGAGCAGCGACGATGCTGTGTCCTGGCGAATTTGAGAGGGCTGACGGCGCTGAGCACCGAGAGGATGACACTGGTTGTCAGCGAGGCGCGACGACGTCGCCTGAAGCGAGCGATGGAAATGTTTGGCTGTGCAACAAGAGAGAGAAGAGATAGTCAACGGATTTTAGCTCTCTAAATTTTAGGATGGATGGGGGTTGCAATGACAGAAGATGGAGGTGTCCAGTTGCTTTTGAAATTAGGATGCCGAGGGAGATAGACGATGAGTCTCCGGAGACGGTGGCGGTGGACGGTCTCGTAACCAGAAGAGGCGGCGCCCTGGTGATGCGAGGACGCGTGGTTGCATCGAGCGACAGTGGCTAAGACATGCGACTGCAACAGCGTGACTGGAGGCTCCGGCTGGTCCGTGGGCAGGGGATAGAGGTGCGCAGCAGCCGCTTCGATGACGACGTGAACAAAGAAGAAAGAGAAAGACTGAAACTTGGAGGCTGCGCGTGAGGGTAGACAATTGCTAAACTTTGGAGCTAACGTTTTTTGTGATTTGGGTGAAAATAATTGGAATAAAAAATTGCAGTGAATAAATTAGGGGCAATTTAGCCAATTTATAAATATCATAAGAGAAATAATAAGAAAAAAGACAAGAAAATAGATAAAAATTCAAAAATCCCTTATTCCGAAAAATTCGCATGCCACGATCCCATATTTTGAAAGGCGTGCGAAATTAATCCTAAATTTCGAAAGGTCTACGTATTGAGCCCCTTTTTCCGAAATCTCTCAATAATAAATGAAAAAAACGAAAATATGTAATCATTCAAAATATTCGACTTTGAGACCATCTTCACGACATCGGTCTCTGGTTTCTAAGCTCCTTCCTCTTCAACGATCCATCTGACAAGCACCATTATGATGCTGTGCATATGATGCATCAGTTATCTTGTATGGGCACAACTTATATCGTTATGTGAATTTCAAATCTCGATGCACCTAACATACATATCACAATACCGCAACATTTCTATATTATTTGAAGCTGAGATATACACAGTAATCATATTTTAAAATTGAAAATTGGGTATCAATGTCATTGTTTATCATCAGTTGTCTGAAATTACATCTTAAAGCATCGGAAAACTCTCTCCCCAAATCAATTTATAATTTAGATGAGAGAGATATGCCTGATGCGTGAATCTAACTATATACGCAGTGAAAAAAATTAGTACAGATGAGTTTATTTAGCTAAGGTTAAAACAAATCATCTATATTTCTGAAAAAAAAGGGCATACCCATCTACATCTGAAAGCTCTTTGGTTAGTTGAAAGGACGTCAAGATTACATGAATTTATTTATTGTCTATACTCTATAAAGTTGGGGATGATCTAAACTATGATAATCAATCGACAATCGATGTCCCCGTGAAATTTTTGCATAAAGCCCAAAACCTTATCTCTATGGCGGAGGAAGAGAAGGAAATGGGGAATTGGGCTTAGTGGTATTTGTTTCTAATATTTAAATTGCTTAGAATTGAAGTGGATCGAGAATTGGGACAACTGTTGGGTTGGGTTTATTTCGTGCATTTGTATGGATTTGTGAGTTTATTCAAGGGATAGTGCTACAATAGCAATGCAAGATAGGAATTTAGTGTACAACAAAGTGCCAATTTCACTTTGCGACATTTCTGAGAGTAACATTTTGTCAAGAATGGGACAAAAATATGGTGGGTAGTTTTACCAAACTATGAGGCCAGAATCAAGCAAATATAAATATAAATTAGTTTAGAGGTGAAGGAATGTAACATTATGTGATGTGTTAACTAATCAATTGATTTTCCAATTTCATTAATACTATTTTTTGTCATTTAGTTTGCAATATTCTTTAACCAATAAATTTATAGTAGTTATATTTGATTAGCTATATAATAATTAATGTATACTGAGTACAATTATTAGAAGTGTCAGTTTTTAGTATACTAATGTTACTTGATCATAGCATAACATGAATTTTTTTTATTTTTTTAAATGATTAAAGTACTGAATATGATTGCACAGGGACAGAAGATCTGAACCTGGTAATTATTTGCGTAGTTTGATGCTAAATATTAGCCCAATGTACGCAATGAATTGAAGTTTGCAATAAATACTCAAAAAGAGTCATCAATCTAAATGATTTGTTGCAACGTTTACGTAACAGTTATTGCATGATTTGGAAAGCTCCAAGTTTTGTGCTTCAAGCCTTGTCATGACCTTCATTTTTAAAGCTCAGTTCCAACTATTCATTTATGAGACAAACAGCCTCTTGTAATTATTTTCTGCTGCAATCATGCTAAAAAATAATGCTGCAATATAACCTTACAAACTCACAAAACCCATATATTTGAATTTTTAAGTAACAAATTACACCATGTTCTTGTGTATTAACAGAACATGGAATACCCTTGGTAATTACTATAAAAAAAATTAGAACATGGACTAAAATACTGTTTGCAAGGATAATAATTAATTATATTCTGCAATATACTGTAACTGGATTTTTTTTGGATAATCGCATAATTAAAGTAGTACTTACCTTTTGATAATACCAATTACTCGAATACAGTTGCAAATCCAAATGGCTCCTGGAGATTGTTATTCATGGATTATGAGTGCAATTTACATAGTTCCATTTATACCATGTTGATGTGATTCATATCGATGTCTCTTAACCTACTGGCATTTACTAGATTAATTAGGCCCCACGCCAAGGTATAATTCATATTTGTCTTGCTACTTATTTAATTTTCAATTTTCATTTGGGATACAATAAATTGATATTCTTGCCACCCTTTACGAATTGGAGGAATACCAATTATACCATTAATTGTACAATTAATACTCGTGGTTTTTTGAATAATGATTGTAATTTTTTTTTTGTAAAACCTTGAGTTATGACTTATGAACATTTAAATTTGTTTAATATCCTCCCATTTTTGGTATAGAAAAAAAACTTCATTAGTTGTATTAATTTATTGCAAAAGTATCACACATTGTATTTTTTTTTTCGGTTACCAAATTCGGTTAACGTTTGGAAATGGCCAATATAAGCCATTGATTAAAGCACAAATAACTTACCTAAGGTATTTTTCAAACAAATAATATACCTAATTGAGCATTACTCCATTCAATAGACGTAATACAACGTGCATTATTATTTGTTGACAAACTCCTGATAACTTAAGTTAAAAAGATCAAATCAATCATTTGTTGCAAAATTGGCAATATAAATAAGGCTAGATCGAGGCTCGATACCAAGTCTTTTTAAAAAAAAAAATCCCATTTTTAAATTTTATTCACTGGCTTGATTAGACAGAGTATGGGGCCCTAATTTAACCATGCTAATTTCATAAATCATTACCTTACTTGAATTAGTTAATAACATAAACTTTTGCAGTACATTAAGAAATAGACACAACAATAAGATTGATATAATGAAATTTTAAGGGTGGAAAATAAAAATATGTGAGAAATACCCACACTATAATACAAGTATCCATTTTAATAAAGGTAGAAAAATATCATAGGACATGCCACAAATTCATTTTGGTCAACAGACGGACAACTGCTTCTGAATTCCCAACCGAACTTTTACTCACTTTAAATGTACTTAGTTTTGTTAACCAAACCTTATATTATGCATGGTTACCTTGCTAATATGGATATATATAATTAAAAGCGAATACACTTGCAAAAACTTGACTAGCCAATACACTTGGAAAAACTTTTAGTCAAGTTTGTTAGTTTTTGGTCTCAAATATTATATTTTGCTCTATATTTACCGATTTTGTCTAAAATAGTCAACTGCATTTAAAAGTCTAAACTAGTCCGTACAGTTGCACAAAAAACCTATTTGGTCTTACATATTTTTAGTGTGATAACTTTTGGTCCTAGGTAATACATTTTGGTCCATATTTTAACTCATCAATCAAGTCAAAAACCCATTTGACCATTAAATATTAACGGAGCCGTTAAATATGAACCAAAATATAGTATTTTAGGCCAAAAGCTAACAAACTTAACGTGTACGTATGGTAAAAAAAATTTTGAACAAATATATGTGACAAATTTGAACTTTAATCTTTTAAAAATCCTAATTATCAATATTCATTAGAGTAGTACCAGAACCCATAAGGTTTCACCAATTACCGCTCACCACGACCAACTCAACACATAGAACACCTCACAAGTACCAGAAATTCTCACAGGAACCACAAGAACACAAGATACTCTCAAATCTTATAGATTCACCGAATAAATCTCCTCCGACTTAGCAAATCAATCAGCAAGGATCGATTTAGTGTTGGACTTCGCAAAGCAACCAAATGAGTTGTTTCTACTGGAGATTACACCGATCAATACTCACTAAACATATGAGAAGAATGATCGGAGAAGATGATCGAAGAAGTTAGAGAGAAAAGTTAAGATTTTAGAGAGTGGGAGAGTGACTGAGAGAGCCAAGGAGTCGAATAGAGTATGTACAGAAGAAACACAAATCAAATTGGACGGCTCAAGCTCACGATATGTGGAGTGACAGATGGCAGCCATCGAGACAACCCAAGTAAGTAATGGGTCAAGAGCAATTGGGCCGAGGTCTTAAAAGAATAAGATGAGGCCATTTCAAAGATAGGTCCAATTACTCTTACAATTCTTACTCATGTTTTATTATAAAATTTATACTCCATTCGTTCCAATAAATATGAAACGTTTGCTTTTCGACACATGATTTTATAGCATTGTTTTGTAAGTAAATAAAGAGAGAGAAAAGTAAGAGATAGGAAAAAGTAGAGATGATGTTGTTTCTATTTTAGGAAATGTTTCATATTTAATTGAACATCCCAACAAGGAAAACATTTCATATTTAATGGGCAAAGAGAGTATACAAATGTATGATCCACATTCCACTAATTTTTTAACCTATGTTCTACTCCATCCGTCGATGAAAAAATGTCTCATTTTGCTATTTTGGAATGTCCATGATTTAAAGTTCCATTTGCTTTTCTCCATTTTAGGTAGGTAGACCCACCATTCAACTTACTTATTACACTTATATTCTACTCCACTATAAAACCAATATACAAAGTGAGGCTCATAATCTACTAACTCATTTCAACATTTTCCTCACAAAGTCAAGCAATTTCTTAAAACTCTTGTTGAGTCAAAATGGTATTATAAATGATGACAAAATTTTAGGAAGTGATGAAGTATTAGATTATAAATGCTAGTAATGTCACACGACTACAATCTCGCAACTGGTTGAAAATAATAATCTTAGAATAAATGATTCATTGTTCTTGGTACTCTCTCAATAAGTGTCCCACTTTGACCCAACATGAGCTTTAAAAGAAATATAATAAAAATTGGATTGAAAAAGCTAGTAGATTATGTTGGTCCTGCTTTTATATATGAATAGTTTTAATGAGTTACTGAAATATAAAGTGCATAACCAAAAATAGCAAAAAGGAAACGAGACAAATAATATGAGATATATCAAAATAGAAAACTAGAGACATACTGATGGACGGAGTGAGTATAATTTCCATTTATCATTACTCGAACTATCAATTAAGTAAGGGGGTGTTCAGTTGCCAAAATTAAATCTCATGATTAAATATGTATCAGGTTTGGTTCATAAGATTGAATCCTACAACTTAATCCTAGATAGATAATTAGTCATAGCCTCATCCTTCAACTAAAATAATTCTACAACTTAATCATAGATGAATTCTCATAATTTTTAGTCATGACAACGGAACGACACATAATTAGATCTTAATTTTAATCTGCCGTATATCATTAATCTGGTCATGTTCTTTGCGTTGAGCATTTAGTAAGTGAAAACGCGTGTGTAATCAAGTACACAACAGCGCACCATAATTTATTCTACGCTTACTTACCCCAAACAGGCATCGTAAATTCCTGGTATCTTTCACTCAATAAATACAGAATCGATCTATATATATCCACACACGAAACCTCCGCTTCTTCCTCCCACCAAAAAATGACCACTCTCACACTCTCTTCTCTGTAACTGCACAAAATTAAAATCTCCTTCACCTCTCTACCTTCTTCCATGGAGTTGAGCCAGATGACGTTGGAGATTTTCTCCAAGTTGGAGCAAAAGTGGCTCTACCAATGCGACGGCAAAAAGACGCGCCTATTGAGCATCGACGGCGGCGGAACCACCGCCATTGTCGCCGCCGCCGCATTGGTTCACCTCGAAGACCAGATCCAAGCCCGAACCGGCGATTCCGCTGCGAGGATCGCTGATTTCTTCGACATTGCTGTCGGTACTGGAATCGGCGCTCTCCTCGCCGCGATGCTCTTCGCCGACGCTGGCTCCGGCCGCCCGCTCTTCACCGCCAGAGAAGCCGTCGATTTCGTAACCGAGAATCAGAGGGAGATGTTCAGAGCGACGCGCGGCGGTGCCTTCCGGCGGAAGATTCGGTACTCCGGCAAGAGCATGGACGCGGTCCTGCGGGCGGCGTTCCGGCGGAGGAGCGACGGGAAGGATTTGACGCTCAAGGACACGTGCAAGCCTCTCCTCGTGCCGTGCTTCGACCTGAACAGCTCCGCGCCGTTCGTCTTCTCCCGCGCCGACGCCGCCGAGTCGCCGAG
This sequence comes from Salvia hispanica, assembly GCF_029641045.1. Classification (NCBI taxonomy): domain Eukaryota; kingdom Viridiplantae; phylum Streptophyta; class Magnoliopsida; order Lamiales; family Lamiaceae; genus Salvia; species Salvia hispanica. The sequence goes on from NC_142697.1 coordinate 17,999,792, forward strand.
CTTCGACTTCGAGCTGTGGAAGGTCATCCGTGCCACGTCAGCCACGCCGTCGATGTTCAAGCCGTTCAGGCTGACCTCGAGCGACGGCAAGACGTCCTGCCTCGCGGTGGACGGCGGATTGGTCATGAACAACCCCACCGCCGCCGCCGTCACTCACGTCCTGCACAACAAGCGAGATTTCTCGTCGGTGACCGGCGTCGACGATCTGCTGGTGCTCTCGATCGGCAACGGCCACTCGAGCAGCCCGCAGACGACTAAGCTCCGCCGCGACGGCGACTGCTCCACGGCGGCGCTCGTCGGCATCGTCCGCGACGGCGTCTCCGAGACGATCGACCAATTGCTCGGCAACGCATTCTGCTGGAATCCGAATGATTACGTCAGAGTTCAGGTAAAAATATCTCTGGAAATCGAAATCACAAATTCATTGACCGCTGATGATGACAACAGCCTAACGGTGTAGACTTTCAGGCTAACGCCGAGGTTTCAAGCGCGGGGGAGGTGCTGGCGGAGAGAGGGGTAGAGTCGCTGCCGTTTGGCGGGAAGCGGTTGCTGACGGAGACTAACGGAGAGAGGATCGTGGGGTTTGTGCAGCGGCTCGTTGCAACGGGGAAGAGTAGCTTGCCGTCGAGCCCGAGCAAAGAAACTCCGCTAGTTGACGGCCGTTAGTTTTTTGTTTTAAAATGCATATCGTGTGTTTGTCTTTTTCTTAATTTCAGTTTTTAATTAGTGGGGCTAGTGTTACTCTCGACTTTAACCTGTATCCAATATAATTAATAATAAAAAGGCTACTGCTACAACTGATTGTTTAGCATCTAATTAGATCCTAATCTCGAATTTTCTTGCTATCGTTAATAATTTACCATTATGTAGTAGTATAGGTATCTTTCTTTGAGGTGGACTAGTTAATAATGATCGAACGGATGAATTCATGATTAAAATTGTGTACTGACATTATAAAATCGAGTTCATCAAACGAAATTTTATTGTACAATTTCCAATTAATGTGACGAGTGTGTATATTTAATACTCCCGAATTACAAAGACTCGTAATTAATAACAACTCCAGAAATGAAGTAGTACTATATTAATTTTATCACGTCATGTGCTACTTTTTTTTGGGTTAATGTTGATTACATAATTTATAGGGAATGTACAAGCAATTACTGCTGAACATAATGAAAGTAAATTAATTAATTAATTTTTAAACTAATTATCCTGTTTTGGATATCATTAAATGCTGCACATTTAAGCATTTATCTACTTCTGTACCTTTTTTCTTTTCCCGGAAGGTTATACCTCTAAACTAGGTGATTGGTGAAAACTTTAGCGCATATTAATTAGGGCTTGGAAAAAATATCGAAAAAATAATATATCGTTCGTATCGTATTGAAAAATATCGAAAAATTATCGAATTTTTGATATATCGTAATTTTCGATACGATACGATACTGTATCGTATGTTTTCGATACGATAACGATACGAATTTCCTTATATCGCGATATATCGTTTTATATCGAAAATACGATATATATCGAAATATCGATACGATAACGATATAAAATTTTTTTATATCGAAAGTTCGATATATCGAAACTTTCGATACGATAATGATATGAAATTCTTTCATATCGATATTTTCGATACGATACACGATACAACGTTTTCGATACGATATATCGTATCGACCCACCCCTAATATTAATTACCCATTCAATTATATATAATCAAATCCGAGATATCATTATATTCATATGTTCGGATTTTTATTATAGGTAAATATAATACTTATTAGTTAAAATCTCTATAACAATGTATTTAAACCTCTGATCTTTGTCCCCATGCATTACCAGTTTACCACTCTACTACATCTACAAGATAAACTCACACGCCCACATACACGTCTTCAGATCTTTTTACAGCAATTGCTTGTCACAATTTTAAACTTATTAATTTGAATAATATCTTGAAGTGTCTCAACACTTGTCTTAAAAATTTGGAAAATCTTAACGTATTAATTAAGTGTGTATCCTTTGTAACCAACATTTTTCTAAAGTTTGATATAATTAATCTTGAAGTTTTTAGGGGGAAGTTCCTGTGGTAAATAGTTGAAGCAATTCAAATCAAATTAAACACAACAAAATATATACTACTTCCTTCGTCCCGCTTTAGAAGTCTCAATTGATCAATTTCGGGTGTCCCGCTTTGGGAGTCCCGTTGGGATAAACTAATAAAAAAAACCTACAAAGTAGGTAAAAAAGTGTTAAAAGTGGATCCCAACCTCCACTACAACATTTATTTACTACACACTCAATTAAAAATGGGTCACAACATCCACTATAACATTTATTTATTACACACTCAAACCTTTCTTAAAACATGTGTTCGACTCAACCGGAACTCCTAAAGCGAGACGGAGGGAGTACTATATACTCCCTCCTTCCATAGTAATGGAGGCAAAACTTTTCGGCACGAAGATTAAGAAAAATTGTGTTAGGCGAGTTAAGTAAAGAGAGAATAAAGTGGAAAATGAAAAAAGTAGAGAGATGAAGATAGAAAAAAGTAAGAGAGAGTAAAGTAGGTGTGGAAAAATGTGTTGACTTTTACTAAAAAGGGAAATGACTCTATTACTATGGAACGGACGAAAATAGAAAAACGCTCCTATTACTATGGAACGGAGGGAGTCCTATTTCTATGCATTTGAGGTTTTGATTTATGTGCATAGACTATTAAGAAAGAGCAAACAATTTAGTAACTCAAAGAACAATAATAATATACAACAACACAAATATTTCATGATTTTCAATAGTAAATTAAATACATACATCTTTATGTTAATTTTTTTATTATATACATTTTGGCTAGAAATATTATTTATAGTTACATATCAGCATATATTTACATTACCCAAAACAATTCTTACTTCAATTCAGAACTATTGCATGCATGTTCACACTTCCAACATATTAGTTGGATGAGATCTCACCATTCAAACATTCAATATATTGATCGAAGAAGATTCCCCTCACCAACTAAAGTGAAATTTGTCATAATCGACCATAGTTGATACTATATAATTACAAATTAAAATTTAAACTTAAAGAAAATGAATTGAAGAACAAAATTAAAAGAATCGAAATTGAGAAACATGAATAGTAAAAAGCGTGCTAGAGACAATCTCTAAGTGCATGCATGCCACATCAAGACCATGCACATAAACTCATTACGAAAATTCCCATGAGAAGTGTTACAATATATAAATTACTTATCAAGTAGATCATAATATAAAAGAGAAATAAACAATGACCTAAAGTAGAAACGTTAATGAGACTAACTAAAATTAAATATATTCAACTTATTGAGACCATATTACTCTTTCAGTTTAAGCTTGCAGAATTGTTGTGCATAAAATACCTTAAATCTCTGAATAATTAGTGGTTTATACATAAAAATGTAGTACTTCCTCCATTTCACCATAGTTGAGGCGAAACTTTTCGGCACAGAGTTTTAGAAATGAATATTGGGTGTGTTAAATAAATAGATGAAAAAGTAAGAGAGAGGAAAAGGAAGAGAGAATAAAGTATAAAGTGAATAAAGTAAGAGAAAAAGTTATCGTATAAGGAAACGACTCAACTATGAAGAAATTTCCCGAAATAGTAAAATGACTCAACTATAGTGAAACGGAGGGACTAGTAAATAAAAACTCATGTAAATGCAAATGAGACATGGCAGTTAACAATGAACATATTGAAGAGGATAGACTGTAAAAAGCTGTCGAGCTGATTAGAAGAATCAAATAAAATCTTACTAGTACTACTTAACAATTTACTAGTATTTGTATTCTTACTACTTTTGCTCTCCACTCCAATTGTACGTGAGTGGGTAGCGATCCTTCTCGTACGAGCATCCACATTTGGATAATTACGACCAAATTCACGATTTTTATATATTCTTCACTAACATCATGGTCTAAAAAAAAATGTACACAATTACTATCTTTATAATACTTCTGTGTTATCTACATCACCGAATTGGTGTTACATTCATTGTTCTATTTGAGATTTAAATTTGTATTTATAAAAAAATATGTCAAATTTCACAGTTTACTCTTACTTTTGTACATAGTGTTAGTTGAGTTGTACACTTTGTTTTTCAATATAGCTCGTAACTGATAGGCCCACTGATTGTTCCATGCTACTTCCTCTGGCACAAATAATTTATTGATCGTGCGTGAGTTTTAAGGAATGTAATAGAACGTAATAGAAAGTATATAGAAAGGTTAGTGGCATATAGATTTTACTTTTATATACTCTACATTAATTTTATGATAAAATATGAATGGCAGAATGTGAGTTCACTATAAAAAATAGTACTCCTAATAAAGTGCAAGGTGATAAATTTTTAGGGACGGATAAAAGTAAAATTAAATGACAAATTTTTAGAGACAAATAGAGTAATTATTACTGTATTTCACTCTTGGATTTGTTGTGTTTCTGACTTTCAATCCATGCTCCACTTATATCAATTACGTTTACAATATGTGAGCTAGTATTCATTTATCACTAAAATAGGTATTTATATTAATATATTTTATTTTATTAATTCTTTTTATTATTTCCTTAATCTCAAGGAAGATGAATCCTTCTTGGGCAACACAAAATTTTATGCAGTTTTATTTTATATGTAAGTGGAGATAATAAAGTAAGAAAGATGGAATAATGTATAGACAAAACTGTTTCCTTTTTAATAATGAGTCATTTTGGATGCAGCAACCTTAAAAGGAAAATATGTCATCTTCAATGGGACAGTGTGAGTAGGTTTTTGTACTAATGCATTTTATTTTATTATGTCTTTTAATAATTTTTTTATTTTATTAGGTCTTATTACAAATTTTTTGTTCATTAAGTGTTATACTAATACATTTTAATTTAAGAGGTCATTGGTTGAATTATTTAAAGAACTTCATAATATTCTAATTTTTCTTTTTTATTTATTTTGAATTAATTTAGTTACAATATCGATTCAAAAATTATTTAAAAAAAAGAAAATTTTATTAATAATACACAATATGAATAATTTTTTTATTTTTCTAATGAATTTTAAGTTGATATTGCAGCTGATTAATTTCAAAATAAAAAGGAGAAAAAAGAAAATATGTTACAGCTTTGTGGATAGTTTTAAAATAAACACTTGTAATTCTTGAATGACTAAAGGTCCTTTTTGGTCCTTAACATATGGAGATTTTTTTATTTTGGTCCAAAACCTTATCTTTTGAATTATTTGGTCCTTCACAAATAAAAACGGGTCACATTTAGTCCGAACTGGATGGAAATGGTTAAATTTAACGGTCAACGAATTTTAATTGAATTTTGACCAGATTAAGTTAATAATTAAGTTAATAATTAAGTTAATATTAAATTAAGAATTACACCGGCCGGTCCCCTCTCCTCCGCCGCCGTAGCCGGTCCCCTCACCTCCGCCACCATCTCCGCTGCCGCCATACAGTGTCAACCACGAGCTCTTCATCTGCCTCTCCTCTTCCTCCTCCATGAAACTCTCTGAATCAATCCTTAGCCCTGGCCACCGCTTCCGCCCTAACAAGGCCTCCCCTTTCCTCCCCAAGAAACGCCTCGACAACCTCGAGCCCTCTCCCCCAAAGTAACCTACATCGGCCAAGTCAGAGTCAAATCCAAGAAGAAGAAGAAGAAGACCAACCGCAGCCTCTCCAGCCGAAGGGCCGAGGTCATTTTCAGGAAAATCGAGGCGGCGCAGGGATGGGTCATTTGCCGGTGTCGATCTACGACGCGCTGCGGACGTGCTTCGCGGTGGAAGGGAAGAGGAGAGAGATGAGCTGGTGGTTGATACCGTATGGCGGCGACGGAGATGGTGGCAGAGAAGAGGGGACCGGCTCCGACGGTAGAGGGGAGAGGACCGGCTCCGGCGGCGGAGGAGAGGGGACCGTCCGGTGTAATACTTAACTTAATATAAATTTAATATTAACTTAACTATTAACTTAATCCGGTCAAAATTAAATTAATATTCGTTGACCGTTAAATTTAACCATTTCCATCCAGTTCGGACTAAACGTGACCCGTTTTTATTTGTGAGGGACCAAATAATTCAAAAGATAAGGTTTTGGACCAAGATAAAAAAAAATCTCAATATGTTAAGGACCAAAAAGGACCTTTAGTCTTCTTGAATCGATATTTCAACCTCGTTTCCTTTTTGAGTATTTAATTAAAATGTCCTTGTTGATGGCGAGATATGACCAGTTGCTAACTATTTGTTACTCACTCCGTCCCGGATAATTCTTTTCAGTTTTCCATTTCGGTCCGTCCCACATAATTTGTCCCACTTCACTTTTACTATTTTTGGTAGTGAACCCCATATTCCACTAACTCATTCCTACTCACATTTTATTATAAAACTAATATATAAAGGTAGGATCCACATTCCACTAACTTTTTTGACCCACTTTTCATTACAATTCTTAAAACTCGTGCCCGGTCAAAGTGACCCGAATTATCCGGGACGGAGGGAGTAATTGCTAACCGCTAACTATGTCAACAACCTATATTATAAATATCAACATGAAGGCATTTGTATTTCAACTAAATTTTGTTGACTTACAAACGTCCATGTGTTTGCATCTACTTTACATGTCAACACGAAGGCATTTGTATGTCAACAAAACTACTTAGCATTCAAATATCTTCGTGTTGACATCTATAACATACGTTGTTGAAATAATTAGCAGTTAGCAATTTAAGATAGTTACAAATCACAAATCAAAATTCCATTGAAATTTCAGACAACTCTACAAAAAGCGAAAAATTGATTAGGGAGATCAGTATACTCAATCATCTTATAATCAGTTTGCCGAAAAATAGCGAGTATTTGTCCCCCTTGTTGCAGAGGCAGGGCCTGATGTGTGCACTTGGCGTTGGGCCTCCAATGGAAAATTTTCAGTTGCAGGCGCTTATGACTTTCTATGTAACGACCCGCCCATCTAGGGTATAATAAATGCGGCAATCGTTAACTAAGCGGACTTAAATGCATCAAAGGTCATAGGCTAGGGTTCCATTTAAAAAGGGATTTAACCAAAGCATTAAATGAACAAAAGAAATAATGTCTTAGCAATGAAATCCAACAAAAGGCTATCGCAATAAATGCTCATTAGAGTTTCCAAAATAGTTCCAACTGTTTCATATCCAAAACATTCCCACGAAATAAAAGTATTCATCCCAACCAAAAGATAACAAGTTTTCATAATATAGCGGAAGCGATCAAGAGACAAGTGAGACTATGTATGGAGACACAACGACACTTAAAGTACCAACAGATCATCTTATTATTTCCTACTCAACACCGCCGCCCGCTCGCCACCGCTCAACCTGCACATAGGGAAAACACATGCAGGGCTGAGTACTTATAATCATACTCAGTGGGCTCATTGCCGAAAACAGTTTTATCACAATTATAGTTATCATGTCATTTTCAAGTGTCCATCGGGGTTTTAACTTTAGAAAGACCCGAGGCACCAAAATATATTCTTTCTCAAATATCACGGTCGCGCAACCATTTTTCTCATCGACGTTTACCATATCCTCATTCTACATGACAAGGACTGCGGCTGCAATCCAGGTCACTAGACCGGCCAACCCGTACGCTGACACTCGGTCTAACATTGGTGTACACTAACCCAAGTAGAGTTTGCGGCTCTACAAGGATCCGAATTCGATTAAATCAATAGTGGCATAGCCACGAGGGATAGGCACGACAAAACAAATCAAGGCATGATAACACATATCTCATTCTCATCAATATCAGTTTAGGACAATGTCCTTATTTTAAAAGAAAGCCCACCTCTTCGGCTTATCTCGCAAGTATTCTCTTCTCCTCGTTTATCACGCTGAGAGCGCGAAGTATCACCTTTAAGTTAGGCGTATCACAAATCAGTTTCAATCATTGATTTCAAATCATGCATGTCTCCCATATTTCCTTTTTTCCCATCGATTATTTTCAAAATCATCAATCAAAATCAAAGTATGATCATCATATCGTTTTTATTCAAATAACAATCTCCAAAATCACCATTACAACGTGTCACGCATGAGTGTTCCACACACACAACACACGCACACGATCACAACACATGTGCACGCCTCCCGAGGCGTGCACACACACACACACTCTCGGTCACATACACACACACACATCCATGCATCCCAATTTCATCAATTTATTTCCCCTTCACTCAATCTAAATGCATGTGGACTCAAGAACACCGATTAATCGGTAGAAGAAAAGTAGATCAATAAATAAAGTACCTTTTCCAAAAGAACGAACCGTAGAAACAAGGAATTAGTCTTGATTCTTCAATAATCTCTTGAATTTCACTTGAATTCTTCTCAATTGATGAAGAAATCTTGTAGAAAACTTGTAGAAAACTTGGAGAGAGTGGGGAGAGAATTTTCGAAAATATTGGGGAGTGGGAGGCGCCGGTTTTGTGATCTCTAGGGTTAGGGTTTCTCTCTTATTTATAGAGTCACAAATAATAATATCCCATAATTAAATAAATTAAAGATTTGAGAAGATATGGAGAGATTTGAGGAGGTTGGCGTTAACTTGGTTGAGAAACATGGGGATTTCAAAAATTATAGGCTTTTAATTAGCCTATAATTTAAATTCAAATATTTCAAGGAGTAGAATAATATATCACGGAGCAAGAATAAAATAAAATACTCCCCAATAATAGCCAAAAGTGGCGTGACTTTTTCAACTCTTCCAAGGGATTTGAATTTTCAAATCCTAATTTAATTAGGATTTGCAATATCTTCTTAGATTTGGCAAGATATGGTGGGATATTTTAGCATATTTATATTTATTCATGGAATAGAATAAATAAGAGATCAAATAAATAAATAATTCCCTCTCCCATAATATAAGAGATTTTCGAAAATCTCCTTAAATAAAATCATAGGGGCCGAAAATCCCACCAACAAATAAGGAAAAATCAGACTTTGGACTTAAATTTGGATAATTATCCCAATCAAATAATTAAATCCAAGAATAATATTATTTCTCCTCCAAATAATAATAATGGCCGAAAATTCCACATGATTTAATAATGCTCCTATTTAATTCTCACTCATCCCTTAGGAAAAATAATTCACCCACAATTATATTTCTCCGCATCAAATATTCACACCAATCAATCATTTCTTCACTTCCTCTTCTTTTTCTCAACGCATCGACCTTTCAACGGCCACGTCATATTTTTCCCATCTTTGACTATTCAATAGCCACGTCAACATTTCAACAAATTGACTATTCAACTCAATCTCAATTCTCATACGCAATTAGGTCACAAAGACACTATACAATTAATTACTCATCAAATAATCCACATATCATAGCATTTAATGCATTTAATGCAAAAATTTTATAACCCAAAAATTAGGGTTTGAGAAAGTGGGGCGTTACATTCTATCTGCCGACCTAATGACTTCCACATAACAGAAATGGACAGCGGCGTGGTTGCAGAGGTCCCCAAAGAGTGAGACTCTTTTTGTGGCTTGTTATGCATGGTCGTCTTCTTACCAATGCTGAGAGATGTCGTAGACATATGGCTGATGATTCATCTTGCAGCAGCTGTGGTGCTTGTGAAGAAAATATGGAACATATCTTTTGTTCTTGTCCCAATGCAGCAGCAGTTTGGGGCTCTCTCGTTCCCCCCAACAAACGCAACAGGTTTTTCTCCCTGCCTTTTGACATTTGGCTCATGGAAAACCTGAATGATAAGAATAAAACCGATGATGGTGATTAGGGCTGCATATTTGGTTTGGTGGTGTGGAATTTATGGTCTTCTAGGAATGATATTGTATTCCAGGATGCGAGCTTTAATGGTTCAACAATTATAGCTCAGTGCCGAGCTTGGGGAAGGGCTGTTAGATCTAATGAGATTAAGAAGCAGACTGTTAAGAATAGAGTCACTAAGCTTATCCAATGGTTCGCTCCCGCTCCGGGCTGCTGGAAATTGAACACTGAAGGCGCAGTTAAACTCTCGACAAAAGAAGCATCTGCTGGTGGTGTCATTAGGAACTCAAACGGAGAGTGGTTTTTGGATATGTCCGACGCCTTGGGGAAAGCTGTGTGTTGACTGCCGAGTTGTGGGCTATATACGATGGCTTAAAGCTTGCATAGAAGCACAAACTTCAAAATGTTGTTGTGGAATGTGACAATATCACCGTAGTACTCATGGTTAACTCAAGGAGGAATGAAGGCTGCAATTATAGCATTGTTAGACACATTTGGGCTTTGATTGATAAAGAGTGGCATGTAGAGGTTAAACATGCCTATCGCGAAGCAAACCGGGTGGCAGACTTTATAGCTAACTGGGGTTTGAAGATGCACGAGATCTTTCGACTGCTAAACGATCCTCCAGGAGGCGTTGATCATCTACTTCAGCTAGATAGGATAGGTGAGTCTGTCTCTCGATCTGTTGCTGCCTAAGCATTTGTATCTCTAGAGCTTTGGCTCTCCTCTTGTAACCAAAAAAAAATAAAATCAAACTGCTCCCTCCGTCCCAAGATAGTTGAGGTATTTCATTTGGCATGAAATTTAAGAAATTGATGTGTTAAAGGTTAAAGTGAAGAGAGTAAAAAATAATAGAGTAAATAAAGTAAGAGAGATGAAGAAAGAGTAAAGTATGAGATTAGTTAAATTTTTTATTAAAAATTAATACGATTCAACTATTTTGAAACTGAGAGAGTATTAAATTTATCAATTTTTATTATATACGTAATATGTGTAGGATGATCGATGATTCAATCAATAAAATTATAACTTCAATTTCATTATTTAAACAAAAATATATGTTAAATTCACGACATGACATAGGTGTTACCGAGTATTAAAATGTGTGGAAATGTCTTCCAAATTTTTATATTGAAAATAAAAGAAAAATAATTGTGAGTATGACATGTCAAAAAACACCCGACAGCCGATTCGAATTCGATTACCTAACAATATGTAGATTTTTGAAGTTATGTTTCACAGCCATATGAAGGGATATGAATAAATAACTGCCGAGTATAAGTAATGAGATATCTGTGTGGTTTAATTTGGGGGAATCCAAGAGGTAGACGAGTAGTAGCAAACTTAAAATATATCCGAAATTGAAATTTTGGACCACAAACAAATGAACAATGGAACTGAACAATTCGTACATATACTCAATTAGTCAATTCTACTAAAAATAAAAACGTCCAACTTCAAAAACTTATGTTTAAATATTAAAATTGGTCTATTATTATCACTACATTGTTTGAATATTAATTAACCATGTAAAAAACAGAAGACTGTATACCAGTAGAATTTAATACTAGAAAGTAAAATTAACTAAGTAAACATTTTAATAGGTACATTATGCTATGCTAAAGTTCAATTTTTGGCCTGAATATATGTCCAATTTATAATTTTTGTAAAAAACATTATGTTTAATACTTAAGATCCTAAACCTTGAATTCTTGGCGAACAGCGGAGGGATTTTGAATATTACTATATATAAATGCTAGACTAATGTCGTATGGCCCGTACAAGAAACTAGCTTACTCACAATTTAATTTTGATTATTATAGTACCAAAGAAACTCATAATGATATATCTACTCCTGCAACAAAGAAATGAAAAGAAAAGGAAAGAAGAAAAGAATTCGAAGTTAAAAACCCACTTGTTTTATGTGCTTGTTGTGTATACAAGAATAAACCATAGCCTTATGGCCAACAGTGGGTTACGGCCCTCCCCTTAGCGGGCCAATGTGTATCATGATTAAACACCCCTCACAACTGTCGGGTCGGGACGTGGGATCCCTTAGGGTTGGGGTTTCAACCTTTTACAAGAAGAATATATCGAGAGTGAGCCCAGTCTGGTAAGCATAAATTTAAAGTATTTTGTGCATGAAAAATCCATAAAATGCGTAGGTAACATACAAGAAATCTGTTTTCTTTTTTTGTTTTTTTTTGTTTTTAGGGTGTTGCAATATATTTACTGTGTGCATGTCAGGTCTTCAAGTTACATATTTAAGCTCCATAAAGTTACTATAGTACATCACAGTCAAATCTTTATATCCTTTAATGTTTCCAACCTTTATTTTCAGATAGTAATATACCTGATCGTACTATGTATTAATGGTGGAGAAAATGTCAGTCCAATTCATCTTTTTGGCTGTTTTTTTTCCCTCGTGCCAAACATGCAACTTATTTGAAAGGCTATAATTTTTTAGATATTTTCATAATCATTTTATATGTGCAGCTAGTCATAAAGATCAGACTTAAATATATATTTAACCACATACATTAATAATGTATATGGAGTACTACACATTACGAAAAAAATTTTAAAAAAAATCCTGAAATAAGAATCTACGAAGATGATGTATGTAATTTGGCAAAAGTCAAGAGAGTAGGACTAAGGTGAGAATTATTTAATTGGGTAAATGAATCCAAACCATTGAAATAGCACCTGCATCGAGTTGAAAAGTAAGATTGAATTAAGTTGGTTTCTTGAAGTAGTGAATGTACAGACTGCAGATCATATATAACTGAATATAACGTTTACCTCTTGGATTTATACTTTCAATATTTTTTGTGCTTTTAATTATGGGTTACTGTTGCTTTGTTGTTGGACCGGTCTGGATGTTTTTCCACTTCAGCGTTGAACCATTTACTCTATCAAACTTAATGGGTACATGTGCACGTTTAAAAATATGGAGTACCATGGAATAATCAACAGTAATAGCTTCGGTCATAATGATAATTGATAAGCTTAGTAAATTAAGGAACACTTGTTGTTGCGGACTCAATGTCCCATATCGATTGTGAAAGCAACTGATGTGAGGTTTATACTAAATAAGATCTCTTTCATAGCATACTAGTCTTTTAGGATGTGTTCTCTTGTTTGGTCTATGACATTGTTGCTTTCATTGAAACTCCAAACGGCTCTGAGCAGTGGCCGAACAATAAACTCGCCGTGACCAACAAGTATGTTTAGGGTCGACTCGGTGTGGTGGCCCACAGAGTCGTGACTGAGCAAAGAACTCGCCACGACTAACGAGAACTCGGGAGTATATAGTGGACCGCAGAGTGGTGGCATAACAAAGAACCGGCCTTCACCAACAAGGACCTTGGTCCTTAAGGGGGTTCAATTGTTAATTACAAATTCAATGTCCACATTAGTTGTGAAAATAATAGATCATGTGGTCTTTATAGACTAAAGTGTGCTGCAAGACAAATTAAGAAAACAAAACTCGTATGGACAGAACTAATCGGTTGAAGACCAACGTCGTCTGACATTGTTTGCGCTTAGGAAGTGTGCTTTTTTTTTACTTTTATTGTTGTGTCTCACTCCCTCACTATATCTCTCCAGTGAAATAACTCCTTTCAAGAGCTAATATGCAATAATATGTAGAAATAAAAAAAGTATAAATAAAAAAATACCAAAAGGTTTTTGCTCAAACAAACAATAAATTATACTCCATTTTCTTACATATAAAATTCTACTCTCTCCGTTCCACAGTAATAGAGTCATTTCATTATCTACACTCGTCTTAAAAAAATAATTATAAATAGTTAAAGTAGAGAAAAAAATAAAATAAGAGAGAGAATACTGTAGATAAGACTCTTCTCTACATTATTCTCTCTCTTATTTTACTATATATCCCTCCACTTTAACTATTTATTATCATTTTTCCAAAACGAGTACAGAAAATGAAATGATTATACTACTGTAGAACGGAGGGATAACTGAGGGAGTAATTGTTCATCTCCATGTACCAAATAATTTTACATAAAAAAACTCAATTTAAAATCCACTATTTCTCTTTACATATCATATTATATAAAAAAATGATATTGTTTCATTTGTCTCATTACTGCTAGTCAACAAAGAAAATGAGAGAAAAATGAGTCTTGTTTTGAATGATAGAAAAAAATTGTTCAAATAATATGAATTATTCAAAAACTAAAATAAAACTTTCAATGATGAGTATCTCTATCTACTAGAGGAATTAAAAAAGAAAAAGTATGGCGAGCTCAAAAAGTTATGTGAATGTTGTAGAAAGATGATTTATATAAAAAAACCTTGAATATTCGACATAGAATATTAAAGATATCACCTTAATTATGAATTTATATTTGAATTCCAACATACCTAATTAAGTTTAATATTTCGGGTTAATAGAATTAGACTTGTCAGTTGTCAGTTGTCACCTTGATGCGGGGCTAATTATTTCTAAAATAGAAGGATAATAGCACAAACAAGCCTTATTTGTGCTTACCAAACAAGATTACAATATAACCGACAGATTAGCAAAAACATTCTCTAGGACATGGACAATAAACAAACAAACATAATGAACAACTTGATTAAGACCAAATTAAAGTAATTGATTATATCAAGAATTCATCATTCCTACCAAACAAACTAAAGCGTTTCGCATAGCCTTTTTGCTTTGCAAATCATTAGTCCCATTTAATACTATTATTGTCTTCACAATAACCAACAATATAACAAACAAAGGAGTCTCAGGATATATAAAATTATTATATTAATTAATCCTCCATAAACGAGATTAGTATTTTGTTTCTATGACGTAGATTGGTTGAGATTTGAGAATGTTTTTTTTGTGCTAGTGGGACGACTCATGTATGGTTCACAAATTAGTAATGTTTCAGTTTGTTTGGTTGAGACGTGTAAAAGTAAATAATAATAGTACTAAGTTTTTTGAAATTATTTAATCTGACTGGCCACTCCATAGTTATCATATTTGGCGTTTCTACTATCGTTATGTTAATGTGTGCATGTTTGGAAACAAATAATAAAACATAATGTTAATAATATTTTATATTATCAGAGGCAGAAGTGCGGTTTAAAAAATTTAAGTTTAAGCTTTTCAAACAACACATTGCACCACCACTTTTTATGATAAAATAATACTACTATTACATAAGAAGTTCGTATTCATATTATAATAATGTCATTTCTTTTTCTTTTGCGTTAATAGAAACTAGTATCTCCCCCGTGCTATGCACGGCCAACTAATTTTCTATTTGCACTTATTCAAAATTGTGAATTCATATTTAAGACGTGAGAAACAAAATCGTTACATCAAGTTCTAAACCCAAAAATAAATACAATAACAATTCATTATACCAATAAAAACTATATAATCAAATAATGCGTGGGTGGCTAAGATCTACTCTACTTCAGCAACATATAACAGAAAAATGTATCAAATGCTTTCTCTGCATATCAAACAAAATCGATATAAAGATTTAGGTCTTATATATCACCCTAATGGATGCATATAAATCACTATACGTCATAACATTACATTATCCTCTACTCCTTTTCTCAGAGCATACTTAAAATGCCTATTCACTTAGAGTAAGATCTGAAGCATATGTAATACTGCATCTTCAATTTAATTACCAAAATATAAATTAGATTACATATATCGATACTAAAAACTCAATTGATTGTAGGAAAAATTATTGTATTTAATTGGGTTTCTATTTTTGTTTACAGTAAAAACAGTTACGGGAATATTAGTATACTTAATAAGGTCTTTCACTTTTTGCATACATAATTAATTTCACATGATTTCAAAATTATGTACTCCATGGCTCTTAACATTCTCATGAATTATAGTACACTTCTTGTACTAATACATATTTACATTTTCAGATTCCTCCTGCATAGGAAAGAGAAGACTACAAATGCAAGCTTTTGAAAAAAGGCAAAATACTTACAAATTTTGAAGACAACCATTTATAGCAGACCAAACAATCAAGTGAACAACAATTGAATACTTGCCAATTAGGACTATTTGTCAATTTGGAGCTAGTTTATCATCATGAGATCAAAATTTCAGCAATCATATAAAGAGTATCCCGACCCATTTTTCTTTGGTTGTGACATTGGCAAAAAATTCACGTATGTTTATACAAAACATAAAAACATGAAAACTCTCCTACAAATGCCTTCAAAATTGTGCTTCAAATTTTGTCTTCTTTTTTAGCTATTCATTATCCAAGTCTAGCCCACCTCGTCGCCAGTTTCCATGGCGGAGGATTTCTTCATGTAGCCGACCTTGAACTCGTACTCATCGTGTTTCATTGTACTCGTCTGATTTTCCTTTTCCTGCCTTTTCTTATCTGCTTTTCTCATCTTTGTATTTAGCATCCCTTCCTCGGCATAGAGCTTTTCATTCTCCTCTACAGATACATTAGTAGCGTCTTCTCCTGATTCCATGGGCTGATCACCACCATCATTGCCTCGATTATCCTGGGTATCATAATCGATTATGGTAAGCAAATCCAATGTTATTTACAGAAATGAAAAATCATAACTAACTTGAGAGAAAACCAACCTCAGGCATCATCATATCGAAATTCAGAGGGCATGTTGGAGCAACTTCAACAGGAATGAACTCATTCACGAATTTCAAACTGCCATTAACATTACAAAACTAATTAAAACAGTCATAAATTTAAAAACATTAATTACACTCTCAATCTACTATATAAATTTTGGATTTGAAAGATCACATAGAAAATTGTAAGGTTGGCCAATCTTAAGAATATTTTTCTTATATATTTATTTAATTATATATACCGTATATTATTTGATCATATTTTGAATATGTATTTTAAATTTGTGAATAATTTATTGTATATGTCTAGACATGTTTATGGTTTTGCAACAAACACCAAGAAGTTAATGGTTTCCGACCATCATAGACTTAATTCAACTAAGGCCACATCTCAAACTTGTATGAGTAGGTTGGGATCAGCATGGTATCAAACTTAATATCCAATATACTACTCCGTATAGTTTATTAAAGTTGTGTACCTATTAAAGTACATATATTATTCGTACTCTTCCTATTTCCTAAATAATATTATTACAATGGCTAATAATAGGAATATATTTGCAGCATTAAGATTGAAGTCTAGTATGCCACCTACTTGTCTGGTTTTTACGTAGCTGTCCTGCAATCTGGATGGTGCAGACTCTGAGAGGCGAGGACGGTATTCAGTCCGACAATAGTTTATATACCTGCATAAGAAACTTAGAAACTTCAGATGATGAATATCACAAAAGAAACCGTCAAGCTAGATATAAAGGAACTCGATTAATTTGTAATCTCTAAAACGGAAGAACCGTGAAGAAATTCGACATGAATCCCAGATTGATTATGTATGAATTGGTTATATTCATTACTGCACTGAATCATTAGAATATTCATAATCAACTGAAGAAAACGGCATGTTTCTCCAAAAGTTGGTCATGTCGTTGAGGCACATACAATTGAACTCATTTGATTTAAAATCATTCGAGCTTAACATTTGCTAACCTCCCACTCACTCCACTTAATTAAAACCTCTCACTCACTCTTTTAATCAAATATTTAAATAGCCTTTCATATTTATATTTAAATAATAATATCTATTTTAAAAGAGCATTTTCTTAAATACACCCAAAATTCCCCTTATTTTCTTAAATACCCCCAAAACTCCCCTTTTATATATTGTATAGATTATTCTCTGACATTCGTTATCATAAACGTAATTGTAATTAGAATAAAGATATACTCCCTCCGTCCCATGTTACTTGAAATCACTTCTTTTTTGCACTCGTTTTGAAAAAATAATAATAAATAGTTAAGTGGAGAGAAAATAAAGTAAAAAAGATAATACTATAGTTAAGACTCTTCTCTACATTATTCTCTCTCTTGCTTTTCTTTCTCTCCACTTTAACTATTTATTATTATTTTTTCAAAACGAGTGCAAAAACGAAATGACTCAAGTAACGTAGAACAGAGGGAGTATAAAACACGAACTCTTCAAATATTTTTCACGTAGAACAAATGTTCAACAATCTGTTAAATACACGATAAATGAATGTTTGTTTATCAATGTGGGATTAACATTTTGGCAAATGAAATAAAAATAATTATAATAATGTTTCATAACGTGTAGAGAGGAACTAGAAGTCTTACGGGTCACCTCTTATTACCAATTGACTTTAGGAGGAAATCTTATAGATTTCTATCATGCTATTAGAGTTAGAGCGGATCCATGATTGTGGGGCAAATTTGATTGACCTAACAATATATCTAGACTAAAATCGAAAAAATGACAAACCCGATATTTCACATCAGTGTAAATAGAGAACTGAAGTCTCATATACCACTTCTATGGCCAATTATTTTAGGAGGGAACCTTATGGATTTTATATTGGTATTAGAGTTGAGCAGGTCAACAATTGTGGGGTCAAATTTAACTGACTCAACAATATATCTAGACCGGAATTAAAAAAAAAATGACAGACCCAATACTATATGTGCGTTTTAAATTTGGGCCAATTTGATAGATGACCAGTCCAACCTGATCTATAAAAATTCCAACCCCTCCAAGGTTTATCTTGGAGGGTTTGAAGGGCGTCGGAAAAGAAATAAAATACTTATAACAATTTTGCACATCAGTGAACAGAGAGAACTTGAACAACTGTATAAGTCTCATGGGTCACTTATTCTATCACCAAGTGGTTTTAAGATGGGACTCTATTGATATGGTCGGATTTTGCATGGTTTAAGAGGTTGGATCTGCATGACTTTGATCATATTTCTCAATGAAACAACATTATTATATCATTAATCCCTATTATTTTGATATTACGACCATTGTGTGTAGATGTGCAAGAAAAGAGCTTAGATAGGTGAAAAGGGATGAAAGTGGACTGTTGGAATAAAGTTACCAACTAACCGACAATCCTAACGACTCGCTAGGAAGTCCCCGACATGCAAAATGTTTCCAGCGACTCTCTAGTGTGAACCCATCGATTCACTGGAATGGTCCGATACTCTAGAACGATTTCAGCGTCTCGCTGGATATGAACCTAGTGAGTTGATGGATCTTGTGACGCATCTGTCACACCTCCAAGTATAAAAGGACCTAGGGCATAATTCTCAAGACATACCGACAACTCTCGAACGAGTTCTGAACGAGTTTCTGAGCAATTCAAGCGGGGAATGAGAGTAGGAAACGTGGAAAACGTTTTAACTCTATCATCTCATCTCAAGAGTATTAGATAGATTTTCATTATGTTTTCAATGAATTCTTTAGTACTCCCTCTGTCCACAAAAAATAGACAAAGTTGTAAACGACACGAGTTTTAATGCGCAATTGGTAAAGTAAGAGAGAATGAGAGAAAATATGGTGGAAGTGGTGTTAGTGGATTGTGGGGCCACATTTAGAATGATATGTAGGATTAGTATTGGTTTAAATTTTTTATTTTAGAATTATTCTAATTTTGATGGACGACCCAAAATGACAAAACTAGTCTGTTTTTTTTGGAGTATTTTGCTTTGAATTCTTGTTGAATATGAATAGCTAAGCTTTTTAAGGATTCTATTGGGTAGATAATGTGTTTTTTAGATTGATTGTTAGATTATTCTTATGTCTCCCAATTAATTGATTTGATTGCTTTGTCTATTAACAATCACATGATTGGTCAACTTGGGAATGATTTACATATTTCTACAATAGACGAGAGTTTGAGTAGTTGTGTGAGAACGAAAGCAATTAATACAACATTGTATAGAGTCGAGAGACCTAGAATTTGATAGTGAAGACTTAACCGATTGTACAAGTTTTGGAGTTGGATAAATTAGAACTACAACAAACGAGAGTTTGAGTGTTTAGATAAATTAATACAGGTTTTGGAGTTAGATAAATTAGAACTACAAGGAGGCTTGAGTGTTTAGATTTATCCATAGTTCCAAGGCACCACAAAAGTTGCTTCTTCTCAAACTCTCAGTTAGATTTGAAATCTTGGAATGCCATTTTATTTCTAATATCACAAATCGTCCACACAACCAATGACAAATCCAGAAAATAGACTTTGTAATTGAAACTAAAAAATATAATATAACTATCACATATTGGTGTACAAATAGAACTGAAATCACTATATTATTCTCATAGCCTCATAGGCCCCTCCTCCTACCATCGATTGGTTTTAGGATGGAACCCCATATGGATTTCTATCACTCTACACACAACGACATAAAACATGAAAGTCAACAAACATCAAATATTTTGAATGGAGTACCATCCATGAAAGCAGACATGTCTTTGAATCTTTAAGAAGACATTTTGAATCTTCGTAAAAAAATACATCTATAATCCTCAATTCTAGCTAAGCTTTTTAAGGATTCTATTGGGTAGATAATGTGTTTTTTAGATTGATTGTTAGATTATTCTTATGTCTCCCAATTAATTGATTTGATTGCTTTGTCTATTAACAATCACATGATTGGTCAACTTGGGAATGATTTACATATTTCTACAATAGACGAGAGTTTGAGTAGTTGTGTGAGAACGAAAGCAATTAATACAACATTGTATAGAGTCGAGAGACCTAGAATTTGATAGTGAAGACTTAACCGATTGTACAAGTTTTGGAGTTGGATAAATTAGAACTACAACAAACGAGAGTTTGAGTGTTTAGATAAATTAATACAGGTTTTGGAGTTAGATAAATTAGAACTACAAGGAGGCTTGAGTGTTTAGATTTATCCATAGTTCCAAGGCACCACAAAAGTTGCTTCTTCTCAAACTCTCAGTTAGATTTGAAATCTTGGAATGCCATTTTATTTCTAATATCACAAATCGTCCACACAACCAATGACAAATCCAGAAAATAGACTTTGTAATTGAAACTAAAAAATATAATATAACTATCACATATTGGTGTACAAATAGAACTGAAATCACTATATTATTCTCATAGCCTCATAGGCCCCTCCTCCTACCATCGATTGGTTTTAGGATGGAACCCCATATGGATTTCTATCACTCTACACACAACGACATAAAACATGAAAGTCAACAAACATCAAATATTTTGAATGGAGTACCATCCATGAAAGCAGACATGTCTTTGAATCTTTAAGAAGACATTTTGAATCTTCGTAAAAAAATACATCTATAATCCTCAATTCTAGCTAAGCTTTTTAAGGATTCTATTGGGTAGATAATGTGTTTTTTAGATTGATTGTTAGATTATTCTTATGTCTCCCAATTAATTGATTTGATTGCTTTGTCTATTAACAATCACATGATTGGTCAACTTGGGAATGATTTACATATTTCTACAATAGACGAGAGTTTGAGTAGTTGTGTGAGAACGAAAGCAATTAATACAACATTGTATAGAGTCGAGAGACCTAGAATTTGATAGTGAAGACTTAACCGATTGTACAAGTTTTGGAGTTGGATAAATTAGAACTACAACAAACGAGAGTTTGAGTGTTTAGATAAATTAATACAGGTTTTGGAGTTAGATAAATTAGAACTACAAGGAGGCTTGAGTGTTTAGATTTATCCATAGTTCCAAGGCACCACAAAAGTTGCTTCTTCTCAAACTCTCAGTTAGATTTGAAATCTTGGAATGCCATTTTATTTCTAATATCACAAATCGTCCACACAACCAATGACAAATCCAGAAAATAGACTTTGTAATTGAAACTAAAAAATATAATATAACTATCACATATTGGTGTACAAATAGAACTGAAATCACTATATTATTCTCATAGCCTCATAGGCCCCTCCTCCTACCATCGATTGGTTTTAGGATGGAACCCCATATGGATTTCTATCACTCTACACACAACGACATAAAACATGAAAGTCAACAAACATCAAATATTTTGAATGGAGTACCATCCATGAAAGCAGACATGTCTTTGAATCTTTAAGAAGACATTTTGAATCTTCGTAAAAAAATACATCTATAATCCTCAATTCTAGCTAAGCTTTTTAAGGATTCTATTGGGTAGATAATGTGTTTTTTAGATTGATTGTTAGATTATTCTTATGTCTCCCAATTAATTGATTTGATTGCTTTGTCTATTAACAATCACATGATTGGTCAACTTGGGAATGATTTACATATTTCTACAATAGACGAGAGTTTGAGTAGTTGTGTGAGAACGAAAGCAATTAATACAACATTGTATAGAGTCGAGAGACCTAGAATTTGATAGTGAAGACTTAACCGATTGTACAAGTTTTGGAGTTGGATAAATTAGAACTACAACAAACGAGAGTTTGAGTGTTTAGATAAATTAATACAGGTTTTGGAGTTAGATAAATTAGAACTACAAGGAGGCTTGAGTGTTTAGATTTATCCATAGTTCCAAGGCACCACAAAAGTTGCTTCTTCTCAAACTCTCAGTTAGATTTGAAATCTTGGAATGCCATTTTATTTCTAATATCACAAATCGTCCACACAACCAATGACAAATCCAGAAAATAGACTTTGTAATTGAAACTAAAAAATATAATATAACTATCACATATTGGTGTACAAATAGAACTGAAATCACTATATTATTCTCATAGCCTCATAGGCCCCTCCTCCTACCATCGATTGGTTTTAGGATGGAACCCCATATGGATTTCTATCACTCTACACACAACGACATAAAACATGAAAGTCAACAAACATCAAATATTTTGAATGGAGTACCATCCATGAAAGCAGACATGTCTTTGAATCTTTAAGAAGACATTTTGAATCTTCGTAAAAAAATACATCTATAATCCTCAATTCTAGCTACTTCTAATCTGAAGAATAAATCATACTTAAAGTTGTGCTCTTAGTGGGACAATATTCCTCCATGCAAGTCTCCTTTGTATCCTCCATAATTTGTTGACCTGCAAACCAAAATTAGACATCGAGAAGGAATTTGATAAATCACTCCTTCATATTTTTACACAACTTCGCAGATTCACGACATGTATTTAGTTACAGTACGTGTGAATTGTATTAATTGTCGCACCGTATAAATACGGAAATACGACATGCATTTAAGTAATTAATGTTTATTATAGGGTGATAGATTGTGATAAGATATTGTCCCCATAATAACGACGAATCAGTCGATCCTATCAGCTCAGTCTTTCAACAAAATATATTGATCAAAAATTAAATCACGACATACCAAATCTAGTCAATTATGCCCATGAATTTGTGTGTGTTTTCTGTCTCAGGTACATCAATTGTTGACAACTCCAGCTTTTTATTGATTTTTTATTATTATTTTTATTTTGATATGCCGATCTGAATTGTTTAATCAAATGATTTTATTAGGACTTTGAAAGGTGAGGACAAAAAAAACTCTATTTGCATGCAGGGAAAATTATTTAATAGGATACTAACAACAATATTGATTTGATTTGATATCTTACCCATTTGTTGTACCTCAATTTGCAGGGAATATTATTTCAATTTGATGGTATACGAGGACATTGCCCCAAAATGAATAGTTTTATATGCTATGACAGTTATTTTTAACTTACAAGTACTATTTACTTGTACAGTGCATGTGTATGTGAATTTATTGTTACTTAGTAACTTATTGTTACAGTACATTAAGGTACTAAGTAACAATTAATAGTGGATTAATAAAGTGTCTGTCAAGAAGGTATTATGTGGGCTAATCTCAACTAATTCTTATGTTACATTACAACTTCTCCACTTGACTATTTATTAAGTACTCTGTTTTAAATTTAATTTGAATAATCATATATATCAACTATATAACATGACAGAAAATAGACCAATATTATAAACCACAGTAGTCATAATCATCATAATTTTGTGTCAATATTCAAAATAGTGCTGTAATTCAAAATATCAGTAAAAACATGTCATAGTATTATTATATATATAGTACTCATCATTGCATAGGTTTTGTGTTATAAGTCTCATTCACCTTTTTGTCACTCTCGTACCAGTCAATATAAAATATATTCAGTGATTTCATAGATATCGATAGGGCATGAATACAATATGGAACACTGCATTTATCACGCCTCGATAATTTTCTGAATAATTACTTGTATGAAAATATATCACAATCGCATGTGAAATATTTCCATGACGTTAATATATTCCCCAATGTTATAGTAGTATATAATGGAGCTCAGTGTAATAAACACTTACAGTAACACCTAACTTATATTAAATTAGATAAGATGTCAAAAAACACTCTTAATGTTTTTATCAAGTTATACTCTCAAACAAGTTCTATTTTTATTTAGAATTCTCTTATATATATTTGAGACACACACACACAGAGTAGAGATTAGATTTTGAAGCTTCAAGTCGATAAAATTATTTGTCTATCCACTAACAACCTAGATACACTATTGATGGATTTAATTAGCGATTGAACAAAGGAGGGAAACAAAATTGGTTCGAGACAGAGAAAAAAAAAACTCAATCAGAAATTATTTGGTCCTTACTATGTACTCATAAAAAAAGGTATCTCGATAATTTTCTCAAATTAATTTTGTGGTCACCAAATCCATTTTACCAACTATACATTCTATAATTTTTAACATTTACTCAATGTTTTTTTATTTGTATTAGTTTTGTTACCATATATTTCATCCAAACAACTCAATGTATAAACTATTTTGAAATATAATAGGCAATTATTTATTATGGCATTATCGCTATTAATATTTTCACATAAAATATTTCTTTTATGAAATTTTCAAGACTCTTAAATATAAAATCAAACTTCAATCTATCAATAAATAAAATTAAGTGAAAATAAGGAGGGGTAGGATAGGATCGCATTAACATATACTCCATTAATTAAAACACGAATTCATTGAAGATATCCGATCCGGACATTAATTTTATTATCCACCCACCCAATTTATAATAAAAATTAATGATCATATATTTATTTGTTTTTACTATTACTAGCTAGGCAGACACACACACAACTACGACATTCATTGATTTCAGTATTTAAAATATAGTCTGAAATTTCACTCGAATGTGGTAGTCCAAATCTATAATGTTCCTTTATTATTGACGTACCTAGGTACCAGAAATGTTAGGTCTGGAATTAACAGACATCCAATAAATCTACACCCCCCTCCTCAAATTAATATTCGACCATACCTAACGACTGCCAATTAAATACAATAGTACTATTATTATTAATGTGCAGATATATAATTATAGGGGAGTGATCAATTGATAACTCATCATTTAATCGCTAACTACAATTAATTTAAGGCTACATGATTTTTGAAAAATGTGTGGTCTACAATTTGGCACGTGTAATTTTAATTTTTATTAATTAAATCGAAAAAAATTTAAAAAAAAACGCCAAATTAGGGTTTTGGATGAAAATGTCAATATAGTGTTTCGAAAATATCAACACAATGCTTTGAGAATGTCAACACAAATTTAGGATTGACATTGTATATGCTTTATATTGACATATTATTTTAGCTGTATTGACATTAGCCTGTGTACGAAAAATACGAAAATTCTAGATTTTTTTTTCAAATTTTGACGTCGGAACATATGCATGTAGTATATCGTTGGAATCCTTATAAAACTATCTTTAATTTGATATATGTTATATGAATTTAAAGTTTTGGGATTTCTTTTAAAAGTTAGTTATAACTAACTTGACATTAATACCCCTATTGATTTTTATTGGAATTAATCCTATAGCCTTATTGACGTTTTTTGTTGATCGTATTGATATTTTGTGGTTAATGATCTAGGCCTTTAATTTGAATATCTAATGGCTATTATTGAGTTGTAGTTAGCAATTAAGCATTGAGTTAGCAATATAACACTCCCCTATAATTATATATCTAATGTAAATGCAAGTACTATATGTTTTAATTTATATCAACATATGTACGAGATTAAGTTTTTTTTTCGGGTAACTTACACTTGGATTAGAGGCTAATAAGTAATATCCAATTTTTCCTTTATTTCTGAGCAAATTGATGACAAGTGGAATGGCATTAGAACTTGACGGACACATGAACTAAAACAAAGCAGTTGAACTACTAAGTTTGATGGATTCATCAGGCTTCCTAATCATTCTATTGGATTGAGTGACGATGGTTTGTAGGAAAAAAAATGACATGCATCTCTTTTGACGGTGTTGGCAAATAAAATAAAATTTTTATTATACTACTTATTACGTATAAGTGTAAAGAGAGAATCGAAACGATTATATAATAAAGTCACACTCGAGAGAATGTGTAAAGATTTATAGAAGATTTCATAACTTTCTTCTACAGAGCAATTGTACTGGGTAGGTCCCGCAATGGGTCAGAATACGAGTGGATCACGATAATAGTGGATTCAACAATCTGATCAACGCCCGTCAAACATAAATGAGAAATCGAATTAAATATTTAAATCATATTGTTTCTCAATTTTACTTATACTCAAAGAAAATATGTAAGTATATTACCAACAAAAAAAATATTTTGGTTGGGGCTTGTGCCTCCACAACGAAGGAGATCGAGTTGAATCTAGATTGTCAACCCATCCACTAATGCTTGAGGTTTTTCGTGTATGAATAGATCAAGGAATTTGATGTTTTTTTGGCTTCTTTTTATTGTTTGTTCTACTTCATAGATACCAGTACTCTGCTTTTGTTTTAAAAATGGACTTGAATAATACTGAAAATGTAGTACTTCTGTTTCATCAAGATTCAGAATCATCACATTACTTTCACAATCTGTACTTAGATAAATCTACATTGTGCGAGGTGAAAATAGTAAAAATTGAGCTACAGCCTACAAATACACAAAATTGAACTGGAGTAACGGGCTTCTTTTATTTATATTGGATTAATAAAAGTTGGGCCTCTTATTTATGCTTGGGCCAATTTAAGAAATTTGATTTGCTAAGCCGAAATCTGCTTTTGAATATTCCTATTGGGCCAAAAATTAATTAATTATTAAGGTCAGATTAAAATAATTGCTGGGACTTCAGTTTTCTTGAATTAATTTAAACTAATAAGTTTGCTTAATTGGATTTAATTAAATTCTTTGATTTATTTAATTAATTTCGAATAATTAAATTTCATGATTTAAATGAAGCAAAAGAGCTACTGTCATGTATAGAACAAAAAGAGATAGGATGCATAGCCTAGCTGCATGTCATCCACTTTTGCTTATGTTTTGAAGCAAAATAGCTTATTACTCTCTCCGTTTCAATCAAAATATTCACTTTTCTTTTTAGTTTATCCCATTTAATATGTTCATTTTCATATTTGTAAATAAATATTCAATTACCTTTTTCACTCTACTTTATCGTATCCAATTAATACCTAAAATTTCATGTCATAAAATTTCATGTCATTGAAAAATGTGGATATCTTGAATAGGACGAGAAGGGTATTACTTTCTCTAATAAATGTGAGCGTAAAGAAATTATATCCCAAACAGGAAATACTATATCAAAGTTGGAAGGTTTAGAGGCGAACTTTTAATGTAGATAAATATGTGATATATTTTTTAGATGGTATTTATTTATGCAAATATTGCTGTCTTGCAATAAAATCATTTGTTTTAAGTAATGATGCATATTTGTTTGAGTTATAATGAAGGTGCTAAGTTTAAAATTATTAATCGAATTCGGGTCCAAATAAGGAGAGAGTTCTTATTCGGAATAGGGTACGTGTGGACAGAGTGTCAACGGGTGAACTGGTTGATCCGGTGACCATGGAAAATAACCACTTTCCCGTCACAAGATCATCAGATATGGCTACTAACAAAATAAATAAATAAATAAAAAACTTAGACTATATTTAGCTCAGAAAGAATTTGAACCATGAAGGGAGTACTGAAGTACGACATTTTTAACATTTTTTTTTGAATCTTTGATATGATAATAAATTTAAGTTAGTGTAGAATTTTTTGTTATTTATGCATGTGAATATAAACAAAAAAGTTTAAAGCATGTCATGAAATCCCCAATCCCTATCGTACACACAAATAATTCATTCATACAAATAATATATATGCGAGGACCATATAATTTGGGGAAAGTTTCCATAGTTACCAATAAGGAATATATTTAGATTTACATTCATTAATTTTGATGTAGGTAATTCTTTTTTTTTTTATATTTATGGTTAAAAACATAAATTTAAAGGTCGCGCCAAAGAGGTCTCGAACCTAAGGGTAAAATTATTAATACCCTCTCAACCGCTTGGCCAACTCACACACTCATTTTTATGTAGGTAATTCTACATGGATCCAATTGTCAAAATATTATTGATTATACATACCAAGTTATATTAACATTTTGCATATAAAAATATAGGTTAAACTTTTATATTAAACTCAAACTCATATTAAATAAATGTCATATCAAACATGATCTTGCTACTACTATTTACATTTAATTCAAACCTACGAATATTATTTATCTTATGTTTTTTTTTACTCATAAAATTTGAAAAAGATTTTAATTTTATTTTAAAGTAAACCTAAAAATAGGATTAGTTTTGGAGTACAACTAATTGTCTACCCCATTTTAGGTTTTAATGTACCATTGGAGATAGTCTAACACTTAATAGTTTTAAGGTGTATTTTCGTTTATTTAACATTAATTAATTTTAATGTTTTTGTTGTAAAACATCAATATTAATTTTGTAGTATAAGAATAATGGTTTCAAATAAAAAGGCATTGCTCAATACCAGAGTCCAGTTGAGACCCAATCCTTAGTTAGGCTCGAACCATAAG
Source organism: Salvia hispanica (assembly GCF_029641045.1). Classification (NCBI taxonomy): domain Eukaryota; kingdom Viridiplantae; phylum Streptophyta; class Magnoliopsida; order Lamiales; family Lamiaceae; genus Salvia; species Salvia hispanica. Next base: position 18,028,455 of record NC_142697.1, read on the forward strand.
GGATAATTTTTTACCCTTGATAATAGAGGAAAATGAAAGTTGTCCACCTTTTTCTCATTGTTTTGTGCCCTTGATCGTTTTTCCCTTTGATCCGTCCTTTTTTACTGTTTGAGGTAGAATTTCATCGCTAAACAATCCTAAAAAATTTATGGGTTTATTTTCCAATTTGTGGCAGTGTGAGAGGCCTATAATTCATCTTACTCATCTACCCTCGACATCTCATTACAACACTCCAAATTTTGCAACCAAGAACTTCATTTTGTGGAGGTAATTCTTATACAATAGAAACGCATGATTTTGATATATTTGAGTAAGAATCTACATTTTTTTCTTTGGAGAGTTCGAAATCGATCAGTTTTGAACGAATCTTGTGTCTCGCTTGTTTCGCCGTTTTTCCTTTGTGTATTTGAATGATTTACTGGTGAAATTATGCTCCTACATTTTAGGTAGATTTTTGTAAGTGAGTTTGACAATCTTGGATCGATTGGATCTGAAATGCAAAATAAACTCTGGCTATTTTTGTAGATTTGTCCTGTTCTTGGATAATGGCACCTCCAGTGTCGACGACGGCCCTTGTAATTCAATTGATGTAGGAGGTTATGCACAACAATCAACTTGATGTTATTGCAATGATTCTCATCTATCTACAACGCAACCGAAGGGGGCTGAACCAAAGATCTTTACGAGCTATTTATAGTCGTCTGCGTAGGATACCAGACCAAGTCAAGCATATTAATCGCTTGGTCCATGTATCCGATGTGGCATGTGTAGAAAACTTGCGCATGAATCGGAACGCTTTCGGAAGGTTATGTCGCATATTCAGACAGAATGGTGATCTAAAAGACAACAAGTTTGTGATGGTTGAGGAACGGGTTGCGTTGTTTCTACCTATCTTGGCACACCACAAGAAGATCAAAGTTGTCAAATTTGATTCCGCACGTTCTGGATACACAGTTTCATACTATGTTCATCGTATCCTACGAGCTGTGATTAGGTTGCAAGCTTCTCTATTAGCTACTCCTGAACCGGTAACAGATGAATCTACTAACAACCGATGGAAGTGTTTCCGGTTTGTTCTTGTACATCTCAAAAAGTTCATTATAATGTAGTTCAATGCTTTTTTGACAAATTTGTTATGGATGTAGGGGTGCCTTGGGCTATAGATGGGACTTATATTAGCTTACAAGTGCCCCAGGCTGATAAGCCTCGGTATCGTTCACGAAAAAGGTCAAATTTGCACAAACACCATAGCCGTGTGTGACCGGAAGATGAAGTTCGTATATGTGCTGCCGGGGTGGGAGGGCTCTGCAGGAGATGCTCAGGTCCTCCGCGATGCTGTGAATCACCCCAATGGATTGAAGGTTCCTCGAGGTGGCATGAGAAAACCGTTTATACTTGATTGTTTTGTAGTCTATTACTATTAATTGAGAAATCGATTGTGTAATTGCAAGTAATTACTATCTATGCTATAATGGTTATGCAATCAATGATGATTTCCTAACTCCCTACAAAGGTGTCCGCTATCATCTACAAGAATGGGGGCCCGCTACTGAGGCCCCTCAAAGTCCACGCGAAATTTTCAATATGAGACACACGCGTGCACGAAATGTCATTGAACGTGCATTCGCAGTACTTAAAATGCATTGGGGAATCTCGAGGAATGCGGCCTTTTACCCGGTGAAGGTGCAAGTCCGACTTATTATGGCTTGTTTTCTGCTTCACAACTATGTGCGAGGTGCAATGGAAACCGATCCAATCGAACTGGCAAAGGATGGAGGCCATATTGAGCATGATTTAGAAGCTGAGGCTGTTGAAAATGAGTTTGTTGATACCGTAGAGCCTACAACAGAGTGGAATTACTCATCGAGATGCAAAATAAGTTTATGACAAATTTGTGAACACTTGATCATATGTTTTGTGGTCAGTTTGGTTGCTTTATAAGGTAATTGTAACGAAACTTGCAACTTTCCAGTACACCGGAGCTCCACAATGATGCAGGCCAACGAAGCTGAGTTGAATCTTCACCTTTGCAGTCATGTTGTAGTTGAAGTGGATTTGTTTTAAATTATGGTAATGACACTTGATCTATTTACAGGTTGTAATTTGAATGTATGAACATGGATTATGAATTATGAGCACTCTATGTTACTGCAACTCTATAATGAGCAATTGAGTTTGTGTAATGAGGTTATATTTTCAGTCAAAATATTGTTGATTTAGTGTTAGTTCATAACATGCACCAAAATATTGCTGATTTAGTGTTACTTCATATAGCTAACACGCACCAAAATACACCATTTCTTTTGTACAAAAGTCATATCCCCATACGCACCACTTTACACCTTCGATCCACAAAAGCCTAAAAGAGGACATTAAAAACATAAAAGGGGAGACATGTTGGTTCATATCTAACATAATATCAACAAAGCTTATCATAATATAAACAAAGCGCCATCGGTGACTATTATGCATAATTTGGTCATCTTACTATGGAGCTGTACGTCGGCTTGTTGGGAGAGGGCTACACGAGGCACATGAACTCGCAAAAGGGGAGGCATTCAATACGCGTGGGCAGTCTCTTGAGGGGGACGTGGTAGATTATTTTTCGTTCCAGTCTTGAGTCCGGCTACCATAAGTGGAACCACATGACAGTGGTCCTTCACAGTCGACGATTGACAACCACTCTCACTTTCATCAACGATAAATAGCTTATGTCGGACTTTATGTGTAGCTCCAAAAGCACGAGAGTTTGCCTCATCTTCATCTTCCGACGACGATGCATATTTGATTGGGATCAGGTTTCCACCAGTGGGACTCGCGTCCGAAATAACAATCACTGTGGGAACATCTTCTTCCTTGTCACTCGAGTCGAAAACCACAATCACCGTGGATGCATCATCTTCCTCCTCACTGGAGTCGGAAATAACAATCACTTGCAGAGGTTGATTCATAGCCATGACCGAAAGTTATAGATATATGTAGTAGAAAGATGTTTACTGAAAAACTGAAGAGCCTAATCTTTTTATAATGGTCATCTTTGTGAAAGGTGTAGGTGATTACTTCACACAACTACCCACTCCCAACTCAGTTATTAATGCTTAGCTTTAATTGAAGATGTGATAAACCTGCATAATATCTCCTCACTTCATTCATTATCTCAGAGTGGATTGACATCGAACTACCCCAGCCAACCCAATCTACTATTCTGCAGAGTAGGTGTGCAATGTGCACCATTTTCGGAGTCCACTTTACAGTTTGCTCCCACTATATTTGGGTAAGTTGGCAATTTATTGTAGTTAGGTGATGACCCCTCTCCTCTTTCTCCTACAATCCCACATCAATAAATAGCTCTGCATGTGGTGTAGTACTCACCACACAGTGGTTGCTCCCAATATGAATGACGGTGAATATGCGAGGCTCCCAAGTTTCTTCAAGTGCTTCTCCGAGAGTCTCCACAGCAACGGAATAGCAAGTATCAGCTCTATTATTTCATATATGTTAGATTCTGGTGTCAATACTTGAACATAAACGACTCTATTATTTTTAACCATCTACAACGCTTCCCACCTGAATTTGTTGGTCGACATGGGGTATCCTTACCACATCAATGTGTTCTTATGATGCCCTATAGGAGAGTATGGGGTGTAAGCTTGTTGAGAGTTGCAAATGGCTTATTCTTCAGGGTTGGATGGAGAAACTTCGTTCAGGCTAACGACATCATGAATTTGGACTTGCTGATCTTCACCTGGCTTGGGGGAGGCACGTTCCATGTGAAACGGTTTGATTTTGGTAGTGCTTGCCTACAAGTTATATTCATATTACTCACTCCACTCATGTAGTAGTAGGCAAAGATGCAAAGTTTTTACCCTTCTTTATGTGAAGCTCTTGGAGAGAATCCAAGCGATAAAGACTACTACTCTCCTGATATACAATCATCTGACGATTACTCTCCGTCTGAAACTGAGTCTGATACAGAGGCTGAGGATGAACACGAAGAAGAGCTGATGTTGTCGGCCGAAGGCGAACCAGTGTTGTTAAAAGGGGCGCGCTCGGGGCGCGGGTCGCCAAGGTCGAGGTCGGCTTCGCCCCAACATGGGTGAGCCGAGCGAGATACGTGGGGCGCCGTCGGGGTGCAATAGGGGCGGTTGGGGCGACTGGAGCGGCGGTTGGGGCGACTATTCCGTTTTGTTGTTAAGGAAGAAGAAAACTGTTTTTTTTTCTCCTTTTTATTAGTATTTTAATATGAAGGCAACTTTTTACTTTTCCACTTTTCTATACTAATTAATTTACTATTTCTACCAACCTTTCATCTTTCCCCAAAATACTCAATTATAAAATTCATTAATAACTATCAAAATAAATAATTGACTATAACTCCTTCAATTTTTCTTTTCTACCCAAATGTCAAGGTTGAACTTTAAATATATTTTCATAACAGAGTATATTATGCAAGTACAAGTATTTATATATTAGTGAAAATTCTCTTTAATCAATATTATTGCTAATATATAAATAATAAATAATTTTGCGCCCCGATTCGTGGGTCCCTCGCCCCGGTGCCCCATCGCCCCGCGACCTGAGGTCCAGCTTCATCGCCCCAGGCCGACCCGCGACCCTAACAACACTGTGGCGAACACCCCACTTTCAATGTGGTACTGACAAAAAGAAATATGGATGCTTCGTGAGTATTCCAATTTCACACCATGTTCTATTTGTCGCAAAGGCTTCCCTGGTACTCATCATGAGAATTTTTTTTTAGGAACTGCCACTTAATTTCTGGAATGCTCACATCCCTGCCACATCTATGCAAGCTCCCTGGTAAAATCAGTCGTTGTGTAACACCGTCTCCACGGGAGGAGAAGATACAATCATCTTTTACTGCTTTCTGTTTACGTTTCTGGTTTTTCCGAGTCTTCGCTGTTCGAAGCTCGGTCGTATTTTGTTACATTTCCGTTGGATATTGTTCTACTTTGCTATGGAATCTGTTGCTTTGGTTTCGTTTATGTTATAGTTGCCTCTCATGTTTACTTTTGATGGATATTGGTTATTGATCTGAATTTTGAGTTTAAATTGCATGGAGGTTTGTAGTTGATCAGCTGAATTCGGTTAAATCTGTGAGATCTGAGATGGAATTTTTGTTGGTTTGTTGTGGATGGCTTGGATCCGGAGTGGATGAAGCATCCAGTGTTGAGATCTGTTCACGTCTGCATGGTTGTAGTGTTTAATTTCTGTTTTCCTGTTTACCTCGTCTAGTAATAGTAGATCTGTTTTAGTTTCTGTAGTTGATCGCATTAATCGGTTTAATTTGGTTTACCCTGTTTTGATCTTTGCTTTACTCTGTTTTTCCTTTGCGTTTTGTGATCTAATTTTAAAGAAGATGATGTCGTTATTAGTTAAAACCTTTATGTAGTTAATCTGCAGCTTTTCTGTCGTACCATGTTGTTTTGGGAAATGGTCCCCACATTCTGTTTGTTCCTCTGTCTAGGTTAGTTTTAGGAAGCCGTTTACTAGGTCTAGCAGTCATTTCAACTTGTTGGATTATTGTTATGCATTTTCTGTTATCTCTGCCTAGATCTAGCTGTTAGGAAAGAGCAGTTCATTTCCCGAGTCTAGGAATTAAATCTCAACCCCGAGAAAATTGCGTGGCAGCAGCCAAAAATAGTTTCCAGGTCTTTTAACATGTTTACTTACGCATCCGTCTCTGTGGATTCGATCCCTGCTTCCCTGTACTAATCTTTTAGCATAGCGGGTTGAGGGTTTTGAAAAGGGAAGGAAGTGATTGTGTGCCTAACGACAGGCAACTCGAGGATTCTCTGAGTTCCTAGACCCAGTGTCTAGTGGTCTGGGAAGTTCAAATTTACACAGCTACACGCACGTCACGTTCTTCGTCCTCTTTATGTAATCAAGCCACTCAGTTATTGGCAAGTTTTCTCTATGTTTTTTTATGGATGGACTTGATGATGGTAAAACACTTTGCTTCAATAGCAAACTAGCATTTACTTCATTACTTCCATTCGCATTTATAGATGACAAAATAACCATCAACCTAGTCAACCATACAAACAACCTAGTCATACTGGTTCATACTTATGCATCTTTTTACATTAGCAAAATAGATACTACCTTAGCCAACTATACCAACAGGCAAACCATACCAACTTAGAGCTACGTCCTAGTACTTATATTTGTTAGAATTTGTATACTAGAAATCACCTTTTGAGTGATTGAATACTGTAAAACTCTTATTTTATTTTCCAAGGAATAAAACAGATTATTTTTGTCATAATATTGTTATGTTTTATATTTAATGGATGTTAATTGCATGTTTAAATGTATTAGTTAACTTAACAAAGTCTAAGTCTTTGTTTTAGTGGACCGGTTGTGGGCGACATCCACTTTAAGGTAACACGGACAGTCCTAAACAAAGAAAAAGAATAATTTCACGACCTAGATGGAATTAGACTATCCATCGTGAAAGGTTGCAATGTCAGTCCGCATATTTCTAAGCCTTACTGAAATAAGATGACATTGGTGTGGTAAAACGCTGAACGGATCTAATAGCAAGACTTGTCCTTGGGCTATCTACTGAAGGCGAGGTCTTGATAAATATTTGTTTCTTAATCAATGTAGGTTAGCATTGAGCATACAGTATTGATTATGCATTACTTTGGTTTATCAAATGGTGCGGATTTTTCGTAACCCAATAATCCTAATATATTGGGTAGTGGTGATTAATATCTAGCGGTGCTAGGATTGCTATTATATTGAATCGTGCGCAAGGTGAGTCTCGTTTGATAATCTCCTCAAGAGGAGCGTGAAACAAGGTTTTAATATTCGGAACCTAGCTAGTTGGAGTTTGATTACTCTATGAATAATAAATAAGCGTTTCATGCTAAGTCCACTCTTGGAATTAATAAGAAGTTAATTAATTAAGTCCTTAGCAGACATTAAGTAATTAATGGACATTTTTATCTTAAGTGCGAGAAATGAAAGTTAAAACAGAAACCCGGATTACTTATAATTTCGGATTTGGATGGGGAGAGTTCAATATTACTCCTGTAGTGGCTACTCGTAATATTCCAATTAAAGCTTATATTAAATTGTGGGTTCAATTTAATTAGTAAAAAGTAAATTGGATGAGCTCATATCCAAAACCTTCCATAGATCCATGTCTGGGCCCAAAAGGAACTTAATATAAATAGACATAAAACACAATTATTTTAGCACAAAATTTCGTCCCCTTCTACTAAGAGGAGTTCGAAATTCTCTCCAAATTGGAAAGGGATTTCTTCTGTCTTTTTTATTTAAGTCCTAGTATTCCGGTGAGATCAGCCCACACTGATATTGGAGTACAGTCCGGGAACCAGAGAGAAGATCCGTGGTCTAGTATTCAAAGCGTCACGTGGAGAAGTCGCTAGCCATCATCAATTCTTTGGAGAATTAATTAGGTATTATTTCTGCTCCGTAGAAAAGCATGTTTTAGGTTTCAATATTCTTAAAGCATGATTAATTCAAGTTATGAACATGATACATGTGAGAATTATGCGAATAGATTTTGTCTAAATAATCAGCTAAATAGATCTGACTATTATGTGATTTATTTGCTCGATTAATAATTATTAAATTATGATAATACGACGCACGTTTCTGCTGCCAGTTCCTTCAATATTTACATAGCAAAAAGCAGAGTGATCCTAATAACCAATGGCAACAGTAGCTACACTGCCATCCACCCCACACACAAATTCCCCATCACTTAGCAGAATACTTCTTCAATGCGGGAAAGACAGACTCATGCCTGGCCACCTCGGGTAGACTCATGAAGAAGTCCATGCGCTCAACTTTTTCCAAAATGAAGTTAGAAGCATCAAAGACTTCGGCAAGGTTGATTCCATTCACCTTAGCAACAAGCTCGAAAACATCTTTACGTGCCTTTGTGAGGTCGAATTCATACCCAATTCTGGACCCGAGATATTCAAGGTGAGTGTTAGTGGCTTCATGCATTTTTCCAATCACATCCACAAGTCCCTCCAATCCAGAATCGCACGTTTTGCGCTTCTTGCTTGAGGTTTCAGTAGTTGGTGTCTCACGCGCACGAGAGAATCCACTATCACTCGTCATAGGAGGTGTCTCATGCGCACGAGAGAATCCACTCTCACTCATCACAGTAGGGGAGTCCCTGTGAAGCCCTGCATCACCTCCAAGGAAGTCGTGGAGACCAAAGTCGAAATCAAGCCCAGGTCCAATAGTTGCCACATGCTCAATCGGTTTGAGATCGTTATAAGCATCAAGCATCTCTTCAGCTCCATCTTTATTCGCCCTGTCCTTACCGAAGATGATCTTCTAGTCCTCGTAATATGGCCATGACTTATTACGTAGCGAACGAACACCCCCATCTCTGTATTAATGATGCTAGTTACAAAAGAGCACCTGCGAAAGTCTTGATAGTATATAGTTCAAAAGAAATGTATGGAGTCAACAAGTACCTTAACAATTTCGCTCCATTGATTGTCGCTTACGTCGATCTTATAGTCACCGTTAACATTGAATCCAACACACTTCGATCTAGTATCTTTGACAGAGCATAGAAGCTATTCTTCCAGGTGTAAATTCTCGATTGGATGTGAGGGTTCGCTTTCAAATCAGTCCCCGAAAACTCTCGGTGCATTGCCTCTTCCGCTTTCATTTGATACCCAGATCTGAAGTCGTTATCGGACTTCCAGCCAGTAGCTACCAACTCTTTCATTACTCCCAGCAAGAAGATTTCCTCTTTGTCGCTCCACACACGATGCGTCCTATCTGCATCCAGTTACATCTATTATAGATAAGTACTCATTCATATGTAAAATTAAAACCAAATTCGTCATATGTCATGCACAACAACCTTTGCTTCCAGAAGGAGCTTACTGACTGTCATTGGTACGCATGGAGGCTGACATCTACATGAATAAAACACAAAAATTTAGTTCACAAACTCAGAACAAACTCAGAAACTGATCGACGATTCGCGGAGATGAATTACCTGCGTTAATCGCATCCGATGAAGCTTGACTTGTTTTCGTGGGAGTTCTAGGGCTTATGGCGGGAGGAGATGCGTCGTCGTATATATAGACTGAGAGATATTAGCAGGAAATCTAGCTGATTCAGCTTCCATGAGCATATGGTATTTTCTCGGCATATTAGTCAGTTACATGGAAGCCAACTGGAGTCAAGCCGTATAAAGCAATGGACTGGAAAAAGAACAATTTTGTCCAAGTTACAAAATATAAGTTTATTGGATCACTAAACAGCCTTGCCAATGCAAATAGTCCAGGCCCATATCCTAACCAACTTATTCCCATCAGGCCTAAAAAACTGGCCCTAAATAAATGCCCCAATATGTGAGGCCATTCAATTACTGACAGATAACGATCTCATTATCTTGTTTAGTACAAGCTCAGATAGAGCAATTATAATTCTTAGATCATCTCCAATCATACATCAAATTTCATTTTTAGTTGTAGAAAGTTTTTTCAATTATATAGCAAATTCAAATTCATTCTTGTATTTTTTTTGGGTATAACATCAAATATGGGTGTACTGTAAAAATTTTGTGAGACGTATGCTCAAAAATGGTAAAAAAAAATTATATTTAATATAAATAATTGAAATAAAAATTATTTTTTGGTGTGACGAAATGGTTTAACTCATTTTTTGGTTTAATGGTTTTGTATTATACTAAAATGGGGAGTAACTTGGTTGATGATTGATATTGTTGGTGGCTTGGTGCCATGGGATATAATAAATTTTAAATGAATAAGTTATTCGTGAATTATTTAGATTTTTGGTTTTATAGATCTCGTTTGAGTTCAGTTCAGTTGAAAGTTGTCAGCTAAATAAATCAAGTCGAGTTTGACTATATTTGGTGGTTAGATCAAAGAAAACTCGTTAAATAATTTAGTTTTGATAAAATTAGACTGTATTGAGTCGGTAGTTGTCATATTGAGAAACTACTATTTAAGACTTATGAGCATCCACAATATATGACGAACGTCCCAATAATCTAGCACGAAACTACTACTCCATTAAACAAGGCAAATGATCACATGTTGTCTTTTTTTAGCCACCGAAAATTGGTTTTGCCGAAGTAGTAAAAAAATTCGTAGTTTATGAATAGCAATTGCCACATCATAACCATATATAGCAACTGCTTTAGCAGTTAAATAAAATTAATTAACAAATTACACTAATAACAATATGTGAGAAAATCACAAAGAAAAATCTTTAAAAATGATTGGTGCTTTGTAGTAGGTAGAATGATTTCAATTTTTTGTATATGCAATAATGATTTCAATGTTAACTTAGAAGACAACTTTATTTGAAACAAACTTTTTGATATATTGTTACGTAAAGATTGACGTGATAAGTTGAAATATAACAGTGATCTCATTCAGTCACCTTTAGATAAAATTTAGTTGAGCTTTAATAGTGATCTCGAGACACACGTAAAAATAAAGGATAAATCTAGTTGTAATAGACATCTCCAACTATTACACTAAATTTAAATTCATTTTCAAGTATATGTCGTACTAAAAAGTAGTTATACTCCAATCGTTTACATCAAATTCAAAATTTACACTATTTTTAAGTTTTTATCTCACAAATATTTTGCAGTAATACCATATTTAGTGTTGTTTCAAAAAAAAACATTAAAAATATATTTGAGTTTGGTGTATGATTAGAAAAGATTTTCACACCAAAACTCATTTTTAGAGTATGGTTTCAGAACTTCCACCTCAACTCTATCAAACATTCAATTATAGCACTCGGATTTATATTCGATGGGCATCAATAAATGTGACATCTCACATCTCTCCATAAAAAAGTTAGAAATGTATAGTCTAGAAACAAAGAGTGTGATTAATTTGGACGACCTTTTAGAAGTACAATATTGAACAATTTTGAGTAGTTATATATCTAGATTATATAATATATTCTTCACTAATAATACTTTAAAAATTTTTTATTTATATCTCTCTTTTATTTTTTCAATTATGCATTAAAAATCGTGATAAACAAAATGTTCACTCTTTAGAGATGAAGGAAGTAACTATTATAGTGGACGAGTAATAAAGTACTTTGAAATAAAAATTATTGATAATATTTAAATTCTTAACCTCTCGTTATCACATCATTGCACGAATTATAAAACAAAGATGCAATGAAAACCAAATTGAATCAAGGATATATGCATAATGATTGAAATTCTTGTAGAAGTTGGTTCAAACTTCAAATTATATGCTGGCCCGTGCTTCAGTTGAGAGTTTTTGAATCCTTATTAATTACTACCTCTCAATAGTCTACCACTAATTTAATTATTCCAATCATGAATTAAGCTCAGTATCAAATTAAAATTATAAGATTAATTAATAAGAATGAATGAAGTACCGATATTCCAACTAATTATGCAGCAAATAATACTTCCAATTAGATTGTACAGTGATAGAGTTATTATTGTCACGTGCCACATTCACACATTGCTTCATCACATGGAAAAAAAATTGAGTTTGCTATAAAGGGAGCCGAGTCCAAGATACCTTTGTCTTGTCAATCACACCTCAAAAAATAATTTCTTACATTAATACTCCTTTCGTTCCTTAATAGTTGAGTCATTTTTCCATTTCGAGAAGTTCCTTCATGGTTGAGTCATTTTCATATATAGTAACTTTTTTCTCTTTCTTACTTTACTCTCTCTTACTTTATTCTCTCTACTTTATTCACTTTTTTACTTTATTCTCTTTCTTATTTTTTTATCTATTTATTTAACACACTCAACATTCATTTCTTAAATTCCGTGCCGAAAAGTTCCGCCTCAACTATGAGGGAATGGAGGGAGTAAAATAAGTCATTATTAGCAGAACTGAATTTGGGCTATTTTTCAAAATTCAATTATCGATTCAAAATATTTCAAGATTTTAGAATGTAAGGACCCGTTTTATAGCAGGGATAAAGTAGGTTTAGGACTTTAATCCTATATATATCCATCGTTTTATAGACTGGATAAAAACTTCCAAAGCCCGTCGGGCTTTAGAAAGCCTATCCAGGCCCGTGTCCACATCAGCATTTTACACTGTTGAGCCTTTACTATTATCCATAAAAAATGTGTGGGTTTATACACTGTTTGAAATGGATTTCCATCTTCTACCTTCTCATTCACTCTCTCTCTATCAATTACACTTGCCTCTCTCCGTACGATGCTTTGGCCGGCGACGGCTGTGTGGTTCAGTGGTCGTGGTCTCTCTCCAATCGGCCGCCGACACTCTCCGTCAATCTCTATCTCTCTCTCTATCGATTGAAGTCGATGCGTTTCTCTTCTTTCCGCCCAAAAAATGGTCTTCTTCAATTTTGGTTACTGGGCATAGCCACTGACACATCCGTCGTCTTCTTCAATTTTGGCAAATGTGAGGCGGTGATGAGGTTGGACTGTTGATGTTCCAAATCTGAGCTTCGATTTTCTGTCAATTGCTTCAATAGATTTTTTCAATTATCATTTAGGCACCGATATTGATAGATGATTTGTTCTGGAGCTGAGCTTCCTGTTCTATGGATTCATTGTTGCTACTGGAAATTTTACACAAATTGTGGCAGTGATGATTTCTTCTAAGATCTCCGAGAGTTGCGAAAGTGGTGCCCGTTTGAAAATTTGTGAAGCATCACTTTGCCTTTTCTAATGTGTAAAAGTCAAGCTTGTTTATTTTCCACTCCATAAAATCAGAAATTAATCAGGGATGATTCTGATTTTTTTTTCGATTCTTCTCTGTTGCTAATAACCCCGAGCATTATCTAGTCTATAAAACAACATCACAAAAATCATATCCAAAAATCATATCCAGATGTTATCCAACTTATGGCCCGAAAATTTAATCCCAAGTTAATTATCATGTTATATCCAATCCACGATATAAATATGTAAACATATCAGAAATGGAGGAGTAGTAATATTTTTGCCTAGTTTTGAAACGCGGGAGACAACGTTTAAATCATCTAAATTAGTTGGGTTTGCTGTATAATCATAGAACGAGTTCTTAGATTAAAAAGACTGTAATTCCAAAAATACCCCCACGAGCACCCCACATCATCAAGTAGATAAAATTAAAACTATTTCTTTCACTTAATTTCAATTTTCTCTCTCATCAAATCCATTCTTTTTCTTCTTTTCCACTGATGGAGAACCAGAGCCAGAACTCCGGGCGGCGCCTCCGCGAGCAATCAGCCTCGCCGTCCTCGCGACGTAGCCTGAAGAGGAAGCTCGAAGAGGAGTACGGTGAAGATCGTGTAAGTGTCGGCGGTGAAGATCGTGCAAGTGTCGGTGGCGAATCGCCCGCAGCTTCGCAACAAGATCTCATCCGAGATATAAAAGCGCAAGTTGAGATCCTTGATGCTGTTTTCTCAGCCGCCGAGGAGGATCGCGCGTCTGCCAAACACGCCATCCATGTCCTGTCGGAGCTCGCGAAGAACGGTACTGGAAATGAAAAAAACAATTAGTAAAAGCTTGCTTATCTTTCTTATTCTAATTTGTATAATTAGCTTTTTTGTGCGATATGGTGTTTTAATTGAGTGTGCATGTGCTGGATTTTGAGCTTAGGGCTTAGATCTGTGGTGAAATGATCCGTGTGGTGGTTGTAGGTGATAGAGATGAGTGGAGATTATATTTATGTTCCGTTTATTGAGATAATCATTCGACGAAGTTTGCTTGGGCGCGTCTCAGTTTTGTCCTTTTGCATTTCTAGGGTGCCTGTGCTGGATTTTGAGTTTAATTCTATGATCCGTGATGTAATTATGTGTGCTTGGTTGCAGAGGATATGGTGAATTTGATAGTTGACTGTGCGGCGGTTCCTGTATTGGTAAAGCATCTTCAGGCTCCGCCTCCTCTGGGGAGGGACGGGGAAGGTGGTTTGAGCTCATATGAGCATGAAGTGGAGAAAGGAAGTGCGTTCACTCTGGGACTCCTAGCCATTAAAGTAAACTCCAGCACTGCATAGCTCTGAGTCTATATGTTTTGTTTGGTTATTTTCCTCTCTGAATCAAGCAACTTTAATTGCTGTCTAAGTTGTCGTTTGCCAATTGCTTATGAATTTAGTCTTGATATAAAGACATTTGGCTGAAATTGGGACATTCCTTATTAGGTAATATGCCAAAGATATTGATTACTTTGATTCAATGAGTTTGATGATTTCACTTTTCTGTATTAAGTGAATTAGTTTAATTTCTTTTATGGCAAAATATCCTGTCCTTATTTCTGCATTTAAAAGGATAGTAGCTCCCCAACAAATGACAAATGATCATGGTGCTAACCTGATAGGTGCCTGCAAGTGAATGATCCATAGAGGAATGCTCGACTGTTTAAGGAATGAACTGGCCTTTTGCTATTTCAGCTTTTTTCTGTTTTTGGCTTATTTTCTGAAGTGATGCGCACGATCATGACAAATCATTGTTAGCTTGTTAACTATTGAATTTGGTGATGTTAGCGCCATGCTTCTGATATCTGCAACACGCTATACGTTCATTTGCATAGAAGTAGGTTTGTGTATAACTTTCAGAAAACAGTAGTATAAAAAAGTGTATGGAATAAATATTGGAAATTTATTACTTAAGCAAATAAGTGTTGTAAACTTTCATTTCATTGAGAAGACAGCTTATTGATAAGAGTAGACAGTGAGTATAGAAATGGTTATGGAATGGCTTGGGAAACTAATGTTGGGATTTTAACAGAAGGTTTGTTCTCCTGATATGGGAAAGTTTTTCGTAATTGTGTTTCATGGAAGGATGACAGAATCAGAAAGATCTCGTGGCATTTATTTATCATTAGATGAATCCAATCTTCATGACATATACTAACTTATACTAATAATTTGTCAATCTATCCCTTCTGTTTGACAGCCAGAGCATCAGCAACTAATTGTTGATGCGGGGGCCCTACCCCATCTCGTGGATCTCTTGAAGAGGCATAATGATAGTCCGAACTCTCGGGTGGTAAGTGGTGTCATCAGGAGAGCGGCTGATGCAATTACTAACCTTGCTCACGAGAATAGCAGCATTAAAATACGCGTTAGGTTGGTACTCTTGTGGGCTTTGTGGTGGAGTATAAAAATTTCTGTCTTCTAAAATCTGAAATCATGATTTCAGGATTGAAGGTGGTATCCCTCCTCTTGTTGAAATGCTTGAGTTTTCTGACTCGAAGGTGCAGAGAGCAGCCGCAGGAGCTCTTCGTACTCTTGCCTTTAAGAATGACGAGAACAAGAATCAGGTATTTGTCTTCTTCTTTCTTTCCCTCTCTCAATTCATGCGCTATGAAGTCTTTACTAGTTGTTTGCTAATTTTAGATTGTGGAATGCAATGCTCTACCTACACTTATTCTAATGTTGCGGTCCGAGGACACTGCTATACATTATGAAGCGGTTCGCTCCTATCTTATGTTTCAGTTATATGGTTATATTTAAAAGTAAGTATCATGTGTACTCATGCTTATAGTCACTGCAAATTGTCAGGTTGGTGTTATTGGTAATCTGGTCCACTCGTCACCAAATATTAAGAAGGAAGTTCTTGTTGCTGGAGCTTTGCAGCCTGTTATCGGTTTACTTCGGTATGACCAAATGAATTTTAGAAATGCTGTTATCAACTCAATACTTATTTGCAGAAGCCTTTTTGTCTTCTCGTAACTTTATTTGTTAACTTTACTATGAGAATCAAAAAGCTACATAACATCAGGTATTTTCTAAGTGGAAAAATAAATCATGAGTGGAAATTGCATCATCATGTTTAGATGTGCTCATAGATGTTCATCCCTGACAAACACTCTCATTATGCCCCCCTCCTTTGTGAAGGGAATACTAGACATTTACCAAATTGAGTGTCGTTTCTGCTTCGGTTTTTCTTTCTTCAGAAACATTTTCCCATTTGAGTTCAATTTTTTAAAAAAAGAGATTTTTTTTTTTGGGGGGGGGGGGGGGTTAGATATAACTAAAATATCAAGTGTTCTTTTTTGGTTGGTAGTTGGTATTTGACTTGTTATAGCTCTTCCTTGTGTGAATTTATTAGTTAGCTAAACAGATTTGAGCCCTGGATGGATTTATAAGATGCTATTGGGTTATAAGAGGTATTTAGACCAGGTAAATACACTAAAGGAATGTAATGGCTATTGAATATGGTTCTCATATAAGAACTTAGCCACTTTGTGGAATACACTGTTCCAAAATTGATTGTTGCATACTTGCATTACCGCTTTGTGTTTTTTTTTTTTATTATTAATTTATTATTGTCATTGTTATTTTTATTGTTGTTTTTGTTGGTGTTGTTGTTGCTATTATTATGAGGGACGAAATATAATTTTTACATAGATGTGGTGTAATCAATCAATTTGGCTGATTCCTTTGGCTAAACATGCTGGAGTAACTCTGCCTATTTCTTTTTTGAAATCCGGTTTTTGTTAGATGTCTGTGCTCCTACTATATTCTGCATGGTTTATGCTAATTATTTTGTCCAGTTCTGATCTAGTATATATGTACAAGGTCTCCATAAAGTAGAAAATGGATTTAATTTTTTGAACTTTTGATTTGGTTGACATCCATGAATAACAGCTCCTGCTGTTCAGAGAGTCAAAGAGAAGCTGCTCTCCTTCTTGGGCAATTTGCTGCAACAGATTCAGACTGTAAGGTTGACAGATAACTTATCTTTCCGTTTCACCTGTAACTTTATTTATGAAATTTCACAAAAAATCTTTCTCTATAGTATAGTCCCTAATTTATGTATTGCTAAAAAAATCCGGTGTGATACCTCTGCAGGTCCACATTGTTCAAAGAGGTGCTGTTCCTCCACTTATAGAGATGCTCCAGTCACCAGATGCTCAATTGAGGGAAATGTCAGCATTTGCCCTAGGGAGGTTAGCTCAGGTAACGTTTTTCTTACACCACCAACACTAGCCTAAAGACAATCTTTATATATATAGGGGGGTTGTGATCAAATAATAATTAATTTCCAGTACAGAACGCATAACTTTCAATTTTGTATTTAAAATTATCAACACAAAGACATAACTTTATAAACATAACATGTAAATTTGAATATCAACACAATGTAGATGATAAAGTTATGATTTTGTGTTGATAATTTCAATATACGGACTTGAAATAGTTATGCATTCTGTATTGGAATTAGTTATAATTATAATGCAACCCTATATATGTGTATGTGTGTGTGTGTGTAGGGAGGGGTTGTTCTGCAAAGCACTCTTAGGCTATAAACTAGGACCCATTTTCAACCCTTAGACCATGAAGATCTATGGTGGATTCATCTCCTTGTTGAATTACTTCATGATCCTAGGTTCAAATATCAAAGTTAACAAAGTTTTTTATGTTTGAATTCATAAAATTTTCCAGTGATTTCATACATGCTCAATTCATGGCTCGTAGTTATCTTTTAAAAGTAGTTTTTATTTTAGCCGCCCTATGTATATATGTATGTATGTATGTGTGTGTGTGTGTGGTGCAATGTAAATTATTTGTGTCTTTGGTGCTTAACATTAATTGTTCCTCTTGCAGGATCCTCATAATCAAGCTGGTATTGCCCACAGCGGTGGAATAATGCCGTTACTGAAGCTTCTTGAATCAAAAAATGGATCTTTGCAGCATAATGCTGCATTTGCTCTTTATGGGCTTGCAGATAATGAGGTATAGCAAAATCACTGAGTTATCTAGTGGTTGTGCTCGTAAAGCTTTGGCCTTTTTTATAAGTTCATTCTTATTTGGTAACATAATCACATTGTTTCTTACTCTTATGTTTGGCATTCTTGTTGTTGTAGGATAATGTTGCAGATCTTATTAGGGTGGGGGGTGTTCAGAAACTTCAAGATGGTGAATTTATTGTCCAAGTACAATCCTATGCCTGACTGAAATTTCTGTTATGGAATATTTGTAATTGGGTTGGACAAATGTTACTTTTTTTCAATCAGAGATATATGTCCGGTTTGTTAATTCTGCAGCCTACTAGAGATTGTGTAGCCAAGACACTAAAAAGACTTGAAGAGAAGATTCATGGGCGGGTAAGCTACTTTTAGTTGTTTGTAGGATGTGAGAAAACTGATTCCTCTAATGCTTCACTCAAAAGACTAGATTTCATCAGCATTGAGTTTAAAGAAGCAGATGATGGTAGTATGCAGAATATTTAAGCATGACACTCAAAAGACTAGATTTCATCAGCATTGAGTTTGAAGAAGCAGATGATGGTAGTATGCAGAATATTTAAGCATGAATAATTTGAAAATGTTTATGTGCTTTAGGTAGAATGACACACTGCACACTTTTAGTTCTTGATGTGGCCTGCTCTAGGTGCCATTTTAATATGGATATGCAACTTGGTTAATAGTTTTTTTTGTACAGGTATTAAGTCATTTAACATACTTGATGCGTGCGGGAGAAAGAAATGTTCAGAGACGCGTGGCTTTGGCTCTTGCTCATCTTTGTTCTTCAGATGACCAAAGAACCATTTTCATTGATAACAATGGTACCTGATTTTCGAAACTACTTTATAAAGTTAGTTTAACATCTACCTAAATCAAGATTTTCTGCAGCGACATGGC
This sequence comes from Salvia hispanica, assembly GCF_029641045.1. Taxonomy (NCBI): domain Eukaryota; kingdom Viridiplantae; phylum Streptophyta; class Magnoliopsida; order Lamiales; family Lamiaceae; genus Salvia; species Salvia hispanica. Next base: position 18,047,068 of record NC_142697.1, read on the forward strand.
AGATAATCTTGACGACAGCTTTCACTTTCCTGCCTCACTCTTGTGTATTTGTAGGACTTGCTTTGCTTTTGGAACTTCTGGAATCAACTAACTCAAAGCATCAAAGAGATAGTTCTATGGCATTATGCAGGTTGGCTAATAAAGCAAACTCACTTTCTCCAGTCGATGCTGCTCCTCCTTCCCCAATACCTCAGGTGACTGTTATTTGTGTTATTGCTGTTGTATCAGTCAATCAACTGATAAATTGTCATCAAACAATTATTTTGAACTAAACAAGAAAAGGCGTTTATAAGGATTCAGTTTTGGCTTCTGGGGGTTCGAAAGTGTGGGTATTTTCTGTGTAATCATTTGGCCACAGAGTAGGAAATTAAGTGGAAAAACAGAATTCAATTACTTTTCTTTTGAAGTCACAGATGCACTGAATGTGTGAGTAGTATTGTTTGCGCGTACTAAATATGGAATATTACTGCAGGTATATCTGGGTGAACAGTATGTAAATAATCCCACACTATCTGATGTAACATTTCTGGTTGAAGGTAGTGATTTTTGTCAGATCTTGAAATTTCCATAAATATGTATCGCTGCTAATATTCTCCTTTCCATTTTGGATTACCAGGAAGACGGTTCTATGCACACAGAATTTGTTTGCTTGCTTCTTCCGATGCATTTCGAGCTATGTTTGATGGTGGCTATCGGGTGAGCATGCTATTTGATTCCTGTTACTATTTTTTTCTGTGTGCTTGGTTGCTCCCCTTTATGGCCTCACTCTCCATGATGGAAGAAGAGACTTTTGTGCTGGACACTACGTTTAAGGTCTTTCATAACTGCTATTTCGCCCTGCTTAGTAGTGCACATATCTTATTGTAGAGGAGTATGATTCCCTTTTGTGATAGCTGTTATACGATTGTACTAGTAAATTGAGCTGTTTACAGCCACTGTTTAGTGTTTATTGTTTACCCATCAATTAGGAAACCTCACTGAAATTAGAATCTCCACTTCCATTAGATCTCCACCTATTGAACTTCATTTATGTGTCTATCTCTTTCATCTCTGTTTGCCCATAGCCCTTAAGCATCTATTTGAAACAAACTTCAAATGCAAAGCTGTGCTCAGGCCTCGGTGTAAATATTATGGACATGTGAGACTGAATAGCAGGTAAGTCCTTGTCCAGTTGGTTTGTTAATACTCTAAAAACTTGACATAATGTTGCAGGAGAGGGATGCCAAAGACATAGAGATCCCAAATATCAGATGGGATGTCTTTGAGTTGATGATGAGGTAAATACTTTGGGTTGTACCCTGACAAAGTCCGGTCATTGTAAGTTATGAATCAATTATATCATTCTATAGATAGATCCTGAAACTGGTCTGTTATTGGATTTAGATACATATACACGGGCTCTGTAGACGTCAACTTAGAAATAGCACAGGAACTTCTACGGGCGGCTGATCAGTATTTATTGGAGGGTCTAAAGCGTCTGTGCGAATATGCCATTGCACAGGTAAGTTCGCATGAGAAATTTACTGATTTTAAATGGATTTTCTTCAGTTTGTGATGATATCTCATTTGCCTCCCTCTCTTTCTCTCTCTAGGACATTTCAGTTGAAAATGTATCCCTCATGTTTGAGTTGTCAGACGCATTCAACGCCTTATCTTTAAGACATGCTTGCATTCTATACATTCTGGATAACTACGACAAATTGTCTGTGATGCCCTGGTATGTTTGGCCTTCAACCTCTGGTTCATTGGTTACTATTTTCTCTGTGCTTTACCTTATCTGTGAATGAACGAACGCAGGTACTCCCAGCTGATCCCTCGCATTCTGCCAGAGACGAGAAGTTACTTTGTGAGAGTGATGACCAGACCTAACCATGCTGAATTAAGACGATGAGTTTTGTGGTAGCAATTTTTGAGACTGATCATTGACCCATTAACGACGGTGAGAATGAATGTACAGAAAAAATTTGATTAATTACTCATTTGAGTAGTTGTGGAGTCTCCATTTGTTGTCTTGGTGTGAAAGCACCGTTAATGGAAACGCCATATAATTATGGTTTATTTTGTGTTCAACTTCTTCTGGAACTTGAATCTCGCACAATTTTCTTGTAGTACTTTGTGGTGCTTCAAAAAAAAAATTCAAAAATGAAGAGGAATTAACGAGGACAACCTGTAGAGATAGGTGAGCATAAAGTATTTCGTAATATGGTGTGCACACATAATGGAATGCAGTTACAGAGGTAGTCTTTATTCCCAAACAAAAACATGGCAAATGGGTAGGGTAAAAATGGAAAGAAGGAAACTAGTCGTGTTCGTATACTCTCTGAGGCGTGGACCTGGCAGTGGCTTTAACGAGCTCATAGTACATCGGAATCTGCCAGAAGGCGTAGAGTGCCACCGGAAAAAGCGTTGCAGCATAGAGCGAGAAGGCCGTGTATTTGAAGGTGTCCTTTATCACGAAAAAATGTGCTGCGCAGAACGATACCAGCACTGCCGCTATTGATACTAGCAGCGACGTCAACTCTACCAGCAGCTTTGCCGGCAGATTCGTCCCATAATCTTTCTCTCGATGCCTGCCAAGAAAAAAACTGAATAAAAATATGAAAAAGAAATAATAAGTAGGACAATTTGTATACCTTGAGGTGAAGAAAGCCATGAACATGACAACCGAGGCTATGGAGAAGCAGAGCGCAACCAGTGAAGCAATGGCGAAAACATTGAATGCGGGCTGTTTCTTAAGCACGGGTGTGCCATTGGACTCGATGCCTCCGGGCACAGTGCTGGAGGCAGTGAAGGCCACAGTGGCGATGAGCACAGCCACGACGGAGCACGACTCAGACGTCTTGTACAGCCACTCGCTAGCTTCCTTGGCCAGCTCTTTGTGGTTTTCGGTGAACATTTCCCAGGGTGTTTCCCCCTCTTGGTTGCATGGCACAAAGAATTTCGCAGGCATTGATTTCTCCACAAACTGCAACAGATTATTCAATTTCATATAATTTCACATTATATTACTGGCTAAGTTCATTTGCAAGATGGGCTTAATTACCTCATACCACTTGACCTCCCACTGCATCTGCAAGGCGGGGCCCGGGATGAGCCAGTTCCTCCGGTTAGCGAGCATGGCGGCGAGATGCAGGGCGCTATTACCGTCGTTGTCCGTCTTGTAGAAAATGGTTTGAGTTAGTATTTTTTGTTTGAGTAAGAAGTTGTAGATATGTGGTTGCCTAGATTCCACAGCCAGCAAAACTATGTTCTTCCCATCAACGTTCTCGTTGTGAACGGCCAAAGGGTATTTCCCAAGTATGTATTTCACCATTTCTATTATCCCATGCTTCGTTGCAAAGAGCAGAGGGGTTTCCTTTTTAGGGTTTTGCTTCAATGTCTTATTTCCTTTCTTAGAGCACTCCCAATGGAGTTCCCTAAAAACTCCCTTATTTCTCCCTAACTCCTGCCACATCAGCGCCACATCAGCACCAAAATTTATCCCCAGTTTTTAGCCAAGTGCTACATTGGTTTCTCCCTTATTTCTCCCTTATTTCTCCCTAACTCAACATTTCATTTTTACATCATTATTTTTTATATTATTTAATTTTCCCTACAAATGTATTTAATAAATAGACTAATAATGAACAATTCATCGTTGTATTAATCATTGGAAAATATAATACAACGAGAAAAAAAAAACTACAAATAAAAAACGCAAATAAACAAAGATTTAAAAAAAAAAAATCTAAGACGGAGGGGCCGGAGGGGCGTCGGGATCGAGCCCCAGCGTACTCTGCAGGTGTTGGATGCAGGAAGTGGAGGAAATATTTATAGGGGTGGAATGTAAAATAGCCGTTGGGTTCAAAAAAAAAAAAAAAAAATTTTAATTATCGCCGATTATCGCCGAGCGTCGCCACAGTGGCCGGCGATCGCTCGGCGATAATCCGGCGTTAGAACGCCACTCGGCGAAGCAACGGCAACATTATCGCCGAATTATCGCCGACTTCGCCACAATGGCCGGCGATAATTCGGCGATAACCGGCGATTTATCGCCGAGAATTCGCCACCTCCATTGGGAATGCTCTTATCCTCATTGTCTCGAATAGTTATTCCGAAATTTCCATTTGTTTTTTCCACCATTATTGTCACTTCTTGCTGCGATGCAGCTGAAAATGACATCTCCTCTCTTCCGTTTCTTTTCTTGTCATCTCCATCTGCGTACGATATTATGTATAGCTAATAAGTAGTTACGGCCGGATACATAAAAAATGATAAAACTGTTAAATAAATCACGAAAGATGGTCAAATCCTAGTCATCCTTCCCTTTTCTGAGGAATTGCATGCTGATTTGTCAACCACTTTAAAACACTCAGAAGAGATTGGGCAAACCGACATTAGCTAATTAAATTTAAAACGTCGTTTTGTCAATGTGTTTTAAACCGATTGCCACATCAACGTGTAATTCACCGCTAGAGGGAAGGATGAGATAATTGATCAGATCTCAAACTTCGTGATTTATTTTTCAGACTTTGAAAAGTGTGGGGCAGATTAGAATTCGACCATCTTTCGTGATTTATTTGATAATTTGTCCATTGAAAAAATAGAGACAGACACCAAAAGTGTGGAGAGATCCCACGTATAGGAAAATTACTAGTACAAGATTCCTACTTAATGAGAGTTAGATCGATGAATATGGTTAATTTACCTTTTTGGACAATGTTGGACTTTTGATGCTCAAGATCTTGCAATTTGACTTCACTAATATCAAACACTCCACCATCTCCATCTCTCTTGATCGATGGAGGAGGCGATCTCACTTCTATTTCGAAATCGTAAGAAGACATTCTGTTAACCAATTCTTTCATGATCTGGACCGTCCATTTATGCTGTCTCTTTTCCTCTATAACCATTCGTATTTGGTTGTTCATCCCTAACCATCAATACAACATTAAATGAAAATACGAGGCGATATTAATGTTTAATGCTTTCTTTGGCTATTTTATGGGTTGATTTGGATTAAAATGGGGGTTACCTAAGGTTAAGCATGTTACAAATTTGTGAAATATAAGTGATAGACATTCGCCAATGGGTGCGCAGAAGGAGACGTAGTCGGAGTCCAAGCCTGGATACATAGTAGTATGACCATTAATTTTCAAATGAATGGATATTCTCCCAGTGAAGAATGAAATTAATAAAAACTTAATTAATTGAAGTAGTTCACCTCCTTTACTATCAAATTCCAGGGGTGGTCGTTGGCGATCATTGTTTGGATTCTCTGTATCCTTTTCTTGGCTCGAATCTGTAAAAGAAATGAAAATACTCCATATTGGATTATCCATTCCTATAATTAACATGATATATCTAGCTGAAAAATGTGTTTAATACTTACAGAGCCATGAACGAATGTGGGCGCAAAAGGTCAGAGGTTGCTGTAGATCGTCTTCGTCCTTATGAAACTGAAGCTTTCTAATGTATAAACCTTTGAAATATAAGTAGATTTGGTTGTGTTGTGGTCAGATATGACAAATATATGAAAATAGATTTTGATAGTTATGAAACTTACAGTGATAGACAATAGTTCGAAGAATTCCCATGCGGGTCCCACTTTTAAAGGCGGATGGCTTGGTAGCCAGAAGATGAAGCGGAGTGATTCCATTTGCATCGTTCCGGTTTAGCTTCGGATACATATGGATTATTTGAAATGCCAATTCTGCCATTCACAAATTATTAGTAGTAGTAGTAGCAGTAGTACAAAGACTTATTTTGGTTTATGAAAAAGATGACCGAAATGCCCTCCGGAAATGGCGGAGTGGAGGATGGTCCTGCCGTCGTCCTTGCCGCAAAAGCCCAAGCCAAGGCCGTGCCGCCTCATGATTGTGTGCATGCAGAGGAAGGCGTGTTTGCGGCCGTGGGCGACGGCGAGGAAGATAGGCGTCTCGCCGTGTTTGTTGCGTTCACCGATGAGGTGGGGGCGCGCGCTGGCGATCCAGCGGCACACCCTGGCGTTGCCGAGGTAGGCGGCCACGTGGAGGGGCGTGTTACCGTGATCGTTGGCCATGCGGAGGGCGTCTTTGGTGGCGAACTCGAGGAGGCGTCTGACGGTGAGGGAGTGGTAGTCGGAGTCGGAGATGGCCATGTGGAGGACGGTGTCGCCGGAGCGGGTGATCTTGGCAGTGGGAGCTTGGTTGTTAAGTTTGTAGGTATGGAGCACCTGCCACCAGTCGCGTCTCATGGCATAGTGCAGCAGCTCCTTCTTCACCTTCTCCAACTCATCATCTTGTTGCCTGGAGTACTCCATTGCTGGCCTCATCTCTCTCTCTCTCTCTCAATGCTTATTTGCTTATACTAATAGATATTGATTGTTTTTAATTTGGTGGTGGCATGGAGATGGAGTCTCAGTTTATATACATGTGCTTTCTCAGTCTCCGAAATCAGAATATATGGTCTGGCCCATATGTATCATTTTACACCTATCTAATATTCTATCTTGTACTACTATTAATCACTCAAACACGCCATTCAGTAAAGTACTGATGTGTATGTTACATTATATAGCAGTCGCTGTATAAATATTCTTTTTCACTTGATTTATAGTATAATTATATTTAGTGTAACATGACATTAGTAGTAGTATATCTTTTGTCGCGGCAACAAATAAAGATTCAAATGGAATTAGGAGGCATATAAATTAAAGAGGAAAAGATCTATCAACAGAAGAACTTGAGTACGAGAAGTGCTCGGGAAGAATAGGCGGTCCAAGTGATGATGCGACTAAGACCAAAAGCCTTCTTCTGCTGGGTCAAAAGGTCGCATCTTCCATCCTAGACACGGGAATGGTGCCACAAATGCGACAATCCAATGACAACGGATTGTTCGAGTAGGACGCGGAGCATTGCCGATTTGTGGCCATGCTCGACCCCAAATTGGGACACTCGCTGTATTTCTAATTTCAATTATGTGCTATTTAGTTTTTATTACTATGTATATTTAATAAAATGTTAGTATTTGCCCTTTATTTATAAAATAATTTAATTGGAAGTTACGAATAAATAATAAGAAATGTGAAGTAGATGAATAGTATAGAACTAAAAACACTAATGCGTAATGATTGTAGACTTGCAACTTATGCTCAAATGTGGGAACTTGAATCACATTCTATACAAAGAAGCGTTTACTATTTGGTTTCAGTAGAAACACTTTCTCCCTCTCATAAAATTTGATATTTTTTTGGATGATGAATGCATAATTGGTAAAATAGGAAAAAAGTAGCAATAAAAAAGTGATTGGAATATTAGAGAAGCATAGAGTCCTCATTACAAAGAAAAAATCTGCCTACAACAAAAATGAAAAGAGTGCATATTTATATGAAACATATGAAATATACAAATCGATATGAGATAAACATTATTGTAGCGTATACAAAAAATAAAAATGGGCCTGCTCAATGGGCTAGCGACACTCCCCGTAGCACCACTCATTTGTATGTGTGCTCCGAGATAATGTGTGTCTTTGAACTTCCCGCTATTACTTTTTATAAGCTAGTAGAATTTTGATTTTCCTTTTTAATACTTCATCTGCCCCTTGTAGTTGAGTTGTGTTTCTTTTGGGCTATCTTACTATAATTGAGTCATTTATTTTTTAGCAAAGAACAGTACACTTTTTCTCTCCATCTCTCTACTTTATTCTATGTTCTGGTTTATTTTTTCTCTTTTATTAATACAATTTCCTTAAATCTCGTATCTAAAAGAAATGTCTCTACTACAGAGAAACGGTGAGAGTCTATTTTCCGTTCTGAAAGTTAATAATATCTATTTTTAAAAATAAATACTCATGTAAATATTCCCCATTTCTCATCACTCCATTCACACATCGTTACATCAAGATCATTTTCTACCTCAAATTATTAATTATTTTTTAAAACTTTGCCAAATTAGTGAATATAATCCCCGAAAACATGAATCACGCATAACGGATTAAATGGGTCAAATTAAGTTTAAAATAAAGTTGATAATGAATACCACTTTAACTCTGTTTATGACCTTTATGCTTAAAAAGAGAGGGATAATACCATAAACAAACTAGAATTTGCTCTATTTTGTGTTCAATACTCAATAGGACTAAAGACCTCAATATTCTTGAATCTTTGTTGCCGTGAGACATTCGACGTATGAGAAAAAGAGAAAGTAATCAACTTTAGTTTGGATTCTTTCATTAATTTTAAAGAAAATAATTTGAAATAGATATTTACCCTAATTTCTTAATTTGAAAAGGAAAATAGATGGGCCTATTTTTCTTAAAACATTGATATATCAACGACTTAATTAATGTGTTAAAGCTAGCCCAAATCAATATAGGCCTTTTCTACATAATTGATGGCCACGGCTCGAAACTCTTAGACGATCAAAATCGCGTTGAGAATTCAAAGTGCGATTTTATTAAGACATTAAGCTGAACGCGTTTCTTCCCCACAATCAAAGATATGAACAATGACCGCCTAAAAATTATCCTTTCGCAGATAATCATTGATGGCCGCTCAGCTCTCCGGCGTCTGGCTTAACAGCTCCGCCGCCTCGCTCACCGGCGAGTTACTCCACCGCCGGTTTAGCCGTTCTCCGTTGGCGGTGGTCTCCGCCGTTCACCCTTCTACTTTTTCGCCCACAATCCAGGCACGACACATTGCTCAGTCTTGTTAACCTATTTTTCTCGTCAGTTCATTTCTGATTTTGATTGCGTATGCATTGATTTGGCCAGTGTTCTATCTGAATTATCTCTCGAATCTTTTAATAGTAAATTCGGAGCCTTTTTTCACTGTTGATTTTATTGAATAAAATCGTGTAGCTGCGATATGCTACGCAGTAAGTTAAATTACTAAACTGTTCAATAATATGTACATGCATTCATTTTTTTTTCTCTCTCTCAGTCGTTTATGTCGTCTGAACTGTTAGGTTTTAGGGATTTTCCATCTCAACTTAGTATTTTCCCCCTCAACTGTCATATAACTTAGCAATATGCAATTGACGAATGGATTGTCCTTTAAAATGTTATATGGATCTATTTTGTTGAAATATATATCACTTAGAGCAGAAGATGCCTGCAGATTGTTGGTGGAAGAAATTTGGGCTGGAATGGAATGGACAGCTCAAAGCTCAGTAGCACTTTGGATGTTGATTCTGAAGAATTTAACTGGGCAGAATTAGAACGAGACCTTTATCACTGGACAAAAGTGTTACGTCCAGTTCAGGTAGGAATAAGGTGTGGTCTTAACAACCAATCTTTGGCAACTATGCTTGATTCTCGTGGCATCTACTGAGGCTGAAATTTATTTTTTTGTGTTCGTAATACTGTTGGAAATCATAGTGGTATCCTGGTCACATTGCGAAAACAGAAAAAGAACTCAAGGTCCAGCTGAAATTGATGGATGTTGTGATAGAAGTCCGAGATGCTAGGATTCCAATTTCCACCAGCCATCCGCAGGTTAAGATCTCCGTGATTTATTGTGTCTTGGAATCCAGGCTACTTCATATATTTTCTGCTGATTCTTAACCTTGCAGACCTATGTGAAGAAATTTATCCGTCTTTGCTGTTAGGTCTTCACACCACTACATGTTTACTTATAATATGAATGGAATCATAATGTAGGAAATGTTTATGGTTATGACAGACGAAGATGAAAGATGTATGACTGTACCATTTTTGCACGACCAAGTACCATGATTTTTTGTGGCATTTGGTCTCTTAGTTTATGAAGAAAGACATTCTAATCTTACAGAAACTTGATGAATGTAAGGTCATAAAATATTGTGAACATAATGAAGCTTGTCTGGATGCTCTAAATTATAAAATTACAGCAACTTACAACCTCAATATTATTAATAATGCAAACCTTCTCAAGGCTGATTTTCGAGCCTTGCTGTATCTTTCCTGTGTTTCTATGCTAGGTATTCATTTTTGTTAGACTTTGGTGAATAGATGGATACATGGTTGGGGAATAGGAAGAGGATTGTTGTTTTGAATCGAGAAGACATGATTTCTAAAGCCGACCGAGATGCTTGGGCTAGTTACTATGCAAGGCAGGGGACAAAAGTTGTCTTCTCAAACGGACAGTTTGGATCGGTATTATTGAATCATCCACCTAAATAGCTTACCTATACCACTTCAACAACTCATTTTTTAATGATTACTCTTAATTTGGGAACATCAGGGTACCTTGAAGCTGACTAGGTTAGCAAAGGAATTGGCAGTTGGAGTTAACATCAAGCGCAAATCCAGAGGACTGCTTCCTCGTCCTGTGAGTTTTTTATAATTATTCTATTTTCTATTGCTATCATTCTGTTAAAAAAATTTCTTGTAGCAAATGTACAAGCTATCATTACTAGATTTGTTTCGTTGACAAATTTGTCTTGAGTTGAGTTTACATTGGCCTTGTGTTTGAGTCAATTATATAACTGTAAATGTGTATGAACTATGAACTCGTTGAGATTGGTCACTGAAATTGATGCCTATTAGTTGTAATATCTCTGGCAATGATTGAACATAATGTGCTCATTATTAGGTATTCAATTGTAGTGCTCCTTTCATCTCATAATAACTACCATCCTTAACATTTGAAATTTACAATATTTCTATTTTTGATGAGTGAATAAGGATATACGATTAATTTTTATATTTACTTTTTCAAGTACATTAGTTACATTTTTTTCTTAATAAATACTGTAATATGCATGAAAAGGGAACACAGACTAAATTTTTGGGGCAAAGGGACTACATCTCTTTTCACCTATTTCCTTAACTAGTATGTTGGATGTGATCTAGTATTTAATTCAGTTACAAGAAGACATAAGTAAACAAGGTTCTAACTCTTAATTTTTATAGTATCTGTTACGCATGTATTATTAATTACTACTACTATCCGAGGTTCATGCATTTCTTTTACAGGTTCGAGCTGGAATAGTGGGCTATCCAAATGTTGGAAAATCATCTCTGATAAACCGGTTGCTCAAGCGTCGGATGTGTCCTGCCGCCCCAAGACCAGGTGTTACAAGAGAGCTCAAGTATGTTCTATCCTTGTGGTGTTATCTATATAAACTAGACTGTGGAAAGATTAAAAAGAGTACATGTGCTTTTGTAAAGTTTCAGAATCCTGACGGCTATAATGAAATTCCAGGATCAGGCTCCATTTGCTGCTCCTTAATATAGAAAATAGGGTAGCTATCATCACCACAATTGTATATAAAGTACAAATAGTTTCAAGTTAATAGAACACGCACAATGCCAGTCTTTTCCTCATATGTAACATAGATTCTAATATTAATTTTGGTATAAAAGGTGGGTTCGGTTTGGGAACGATTTGGAATTGCTGGATTCTCCTGGCATAATCCCAATGAGGATCGACGATCAGTCAGCTGCGGTTAAACTTGCCATATGTGATGACATTGGAGAGAGGTCTTATGATGTTTCTGAAGTCGCAGCCATCCTTGTACAGACTTTGTCTCGGCTGCCTGAAGTTGGTATGTCGTGTATAATTATTTCTCATAAACAGACATGCTGAGATTCTAGATGAAAGAGACGTTTTCACATCACTCTTCATCAAATATGACCTATTAACTTGAAGATTTTTTTGATCAGACATAATTAGATTAAAAAAAAAGAGAAGTATCTGCTGTTTGCTCATCTTATTCGTTTGAAACAGGAAACAAAGCTCTTCAAGACCGCTACAAGTTGGAGACAGATGGTCGAGCTGGTAGAATGTAAGTTGCTTTGCATGATATCTAGTGCTTATCACATTCTGTGTTATTGGAAGCTTCTTTGCCATTTCTGCAGAAAACACGCAATCTTTCAGAGCCTTTGCCATAGTTTATGTCAGAAGTAGTTATTGATTGCTGCAACTTCGTATTTTGATGGATTTCCTATGACTTGATTGCAGTTTTGTACAGAAGCTTGCTCTTCGACTGTTCAATGGGGATACTAACCAAGCATCATTCCGCATCTTGTCGGATTTCCGGAAAGGAAAATTTGGTTGGGTAGCTTTGGAGAGGCCTCCAAGGTAGATGATTATATTTTTAAAAGTAATCTTGGAGCATGATTGGAGTAGAAGTTTCTGTATATATAACATATTTATAGCTTGTACTAAAATTTTGTGGAAATTTCATTTTCGGGGTGTATTGTCTTCGCTTAAATCGAGTAGTGTATTTTATTTTTTGGATTCTGGATTCTGGATTCGGCTGACATACAACATCCTTGTTTTAATATCCTATCTATATCCGTTTCAGGTTAGTCAGTTGGCACGGATTTCGGTTATTCGATATTTAGGTTTTATTGAAACAAAGTATGGAATCTATTTAAACTTGACTTGATTATTTGAATCAGAATATATATCGAATCTTCATGTCATCCTTAAAGCAGCAATATAATTGAATTTTAGGTTTTTATATTTAAACTCGATTTCTGAATATAATTTATTCGAACTGATACATATTATTATTCAGCAATAATTAGGTAAATATTAACCTTTTTTAGATTAAATGTCTCCAAATTTATAAAAAAAAATTACTTTCTCATTAGATATTTGTGTGATTATATCCAGATCAAATTGATTTATAAATTGGAAATCATGTGCTAATGTATCATAATCTTTTATTTTTTTAAATCTTTTAAAATATAATAAAAGCAGTTTAATAAGAGCATTAATAATTAATATTCCTACTACTAATAAAATTGATTTATGTAAATTCATCTGATTTAATTTAAAATATTGGGATATTATGGAGGAGTATAATTTATCAATGTTTATCTTTATTTAAATTTATTTTATCATGTATATAAAGCGCATTCATTCATCTCATAATTTTATCCGTTTCCTTTCGCCTTGTTTTCGGCTGTAAAAAAGGCGCAGGCGCAGATAGAACTGAAATAACTCAATTTTGTAGTGCTTTGTGGAAAAATGATGTGTGAAGAGTCGTACGATTTTAACCACAAGGAAGAACCTGAAGATAATTCTCACTTCAATTTCGATTTCTGCTCCCTTGTCTCGAAACCAAAGGTTTAAATTTCCCCCTTCTACATCAAACTATAGATTTTTGCAAGCAATGTTTTGTAAATTCGCAATCCCGCCTTGCAGGACTATTACAAGATTTTGGAAGTGGATTATGATGCTTCCGACGAAGCTATTCGATCCAACTACATCCGTCTTGCCTTGGTACCTCACTTTCTACATTCTTCTTATTTCAGTAAATTTTAGTACTATTTTATTAACTTTTTACTTTTTTATTTCCCAGAGATGGCATCCCGATAAAAAGAAGAGCGAGGAGACTGCCACTTCAAAATTTCAAGAAATCAGTGAAGCTTATCAGGGTAATTGCAAATATGTGTTTATTTATTTTAATGAAATTTAGTTATACCATCATTATTATTAGTAGTAGTATTTGGAAATTTGGGATTCTGATTTTGGTAGTATCTATCTCGATCTCAAGCTTTTATTTGTGGGTTGGCGAGAACTTCATAATATGCAAATTTGTAGTTGGCTTTAGTTTTTGTTGAAAACCACAAAAATTAGGGTTCATGCTTCAGAGCTTATCTATACTATTGAAGTGCATGATTGATTAATCTCTCAGTTTATACAAACCAAACACTTGACTTAATATTGACCCAAAACTAACTCTGGGAGTTGAATGGCGATATTAGGAATATGTCAATGCACATAAGCTCCTCATTATGTAGATTCCAACTCTTTTTGGATAAGAAAATATGGTTATTTCAACAACTGTTGAAGAAGAATAACCAGTGTTGGCAGTAGTTGGAAAAGGCTCCAATAGGAAAAAATTTCACCGTTGTGGATACTTTCACCAATCACCGGTAGTCATTCTCTTGATGGCTTAGAGTGTGATAAAGTTTTCTAAGCAACTGAATTCTGTGTACATGTGGTAATGTGGACATGTGGTGACCTCTAGTGAGCGCATCGTTCCTTTCTGTGCAGCCAGAATAGATATGGAGTATATGCTAAAACCTGACTTGATTTTCATTATTAAAAGCTACCTGTATGTTCTTGAAATCTCACATCTTTTTTGTTAACCTTGTGGAGCAGTGTTGAGTGATCCTGTAAAGCGACATGAATATGACAACATGGGCATGCTCCATACGCTTGACAGCAACATAGCGGTGACCTCTCAGCATCCATTTGTTATAGTAAATCCTCAAGAATTTTATGATGCTCATTCATTACTAGTTTTGGGGAATGCAGGATTATCTTAATCGCTACAAGGGCCTCATTCTCACGTGCAACGGCCTTGGTATGAAATGCTCGATGTGGTGATTTTACATTTGTTCTCCCCAGTGGCTAGACTCCGGGATCCTCTTGAATGCAGCAGGCTTTTTTTCCATAACTGGAAGCACGAGGTTGGATCAGAATGCAGATTTATGCAATTTTAACAACCCATGGCGTGGCGTAGAGTAGAGTAGAAACCTCAAATAGGCATCATGTGATATGTTTTTTGATGAAGTTGTGGAATTTGTTAGTGCTTAGTGTAGTTAGTACAGGACATGTGCCTTTTGCCATATCTATCTCTAGATGAAATGACGAACAATGGTTACGGCCTTCGATTGTTGTTAATTGTTATCTTCGACCTCGGCCTTCGATTGTTGTTAATTGTTATCTTCGACCTCGATCATATTGGCCATTGTCTGGTGATATTTGGAAGTAGGACTTCTTTATCTTAACCTTGAGGTATTCACATGTGCAAAATTAAAAACATCTATCAAATGACATTATCAATTAAAGAATCGTAGTTCCAGTTTTACTTTCAAGACTGAAGAATACAATACATGGGACCACCAAACAACACGAAAAAAAAGAAGGGAAGCCCAGAAAAAATCTATGTGCCAACAAAAACTACTATCAAGCCCTCATTTTTATCAGATACAGTAGGCTGCAATTAACAGGTGGAATGAGCCTCGTCTCCTCGATGCTGAATGTGCATCAGCATGTACAAGTTTCTCATCAAGAGACTGAAGCAGAACAGAGGGCGCCATCATCATTGCTGCTTGTGCAGCTGTCTTCCGTTCCACATATGGGGATGGAGCGTTCAATGAGTCCACATGAGGCTTCCTGTTTCAGGATCGAGCAATATTTCTTAAATGTCTGCACGCTAACATGAAGCTGGAAATCCACTCCAAAGAGAAACTTCATCTCTAGCTTGTTCAATTCTCTAGTGGAGACGCCTCCGACTCTAGCATAATATGCGTTGTTGAAGAATCTGTGGAAGTCATTTTACATTTACTTTACATAATGATTTAACTTAAAAGGTCAAACAGTTTCTCAAGCTTGAGTGAGTGTAATGAACTTACGCGTCATCAATGAACTTTGCTGCCACCATTACACTAGTGATAAGAAGGCGGTGGATGTTGAGGGAATTCAGGCATAAGTTTGTCCGTTGAATGAATCTGTCCAAGTATATATGTGCGATAACGAAGCAGGAAGGACTGCAGTTGGAATACCTAAAAATGCGATCAATGTATTGCTGAATGCTCAGAGAAGGCGCTCTTGTACCATGGAAAACAGTTATGACATCTTTGGCTTCTGATGTCACAAGCATCTTCTCATTTTCGTCGACAGTTTTATCCAGAATGACTGAAAGAAGTGAAAGGATCCGGGGCTTTCCCAGGTAGTCCTTGATGGGGTCCTTGAGCCCTAGAGTCACATAATCAAGCGGGCAGAAGATTGTTGGTTCAAACGACAAACCTCCCATCCTCAGTTATAGCAATGCTCGGTTTTAAATGTCAAAGATTTGCAAGCAATGCTGCAAGAGGTGATATACTAACATCAAGCACTAAACAACTTATATAATTTCCTTCACAAATTACAACGACACAACACAAAGATTTCTTCTAGCAAATAAAGAACACTAACCAAAGAAGTGATACAGTAGCAACAAATCGAACAAGGAAAAGGTCGAGCTTCTATCTAGTTCCAGTTCAAGTGAATCAAAATGGAATTTCAAGACAGGAAGAGAATGCAAGATCTTACATGCGGATTCTTATGAATCAAAAGATAAGTCAAACTTATGTTTTTTTTAGTAATGGAAGAAAATTCTGCATATGCACAGAGATTTAGTCTCAAATTTTCTACTTTCCATTTTTGTTACAGTCAATTTCTGCAATTAAACCGAAATACTACTAGATTTTACCATGCATGGACTAAGCATTACTAAACCTAGTTTCTAGTATCAAATTTTGCAAGAATCCCAATATCCCATTAGTAGATCCAGCTCAGAATCACAACAACGCAAGATTCAAGAAAAACCCAACACAAAGTTGCAGTCTTTTTTAAAATTCTAACCTTTCCATAAATAATAGTAACTCAGAATCAAAAGCTGTGCTTGAGTCGAAAATTAAATCATAACAAATCAGGAACCCACAAATTACAACAAGAAAGAAGAAGAATGTGGGTTGTATCCTAATGAAAAAGAAGGAAACTTACCCCCAAATGGTTGTGGTGTGAATTGCGTCATCAGAGCTACTTCTCACTAACATCAGATGCAGCAGTTGCTTATCCAACAGAAAAAGGGAGATTCATTCAATGAAGAAGCAAGAAATATGCGATATCCACCTCTAATTTTGGCAATCTTTCAACTCACTCCACATGAGAAATAAATCCCCCAACTTCCGTTTCTCTCACTCAATTGACATGGTTGATGGATGTGTGTGTGCTTGTGCGGGAGAGGACAGAGGAGAGAGAAGAAGCCTGGTGGGATTCATTATGGATTGTCGGTAGAAATATTATCTGCTTGCGGTGCGGCATGGGACCCGCATTATATACTTTCTTTTCCTTTTTTTATTTATTTATTTATTTTCCCTTCCCTTTTCGTATATGGGTAAATCCTTTTCTTTTCCAATTTAGGGCTTCTTTTGCTACACACTTGGGCTATTTTTTATGTTATGCGTTTAAATTTGCGGTGAACTTTTTTCATTTTGGATTAAAAAAACTGAAGTTAATTAGTAGGAGTTGAAGCCACTAACAAAGTAAGACTACTTGCTTACCCTAGTTAGTAAACATTGAGGTCAAACGTCAAATGGACTAATTAAAATAAGATTTGTGTGTCTAACTCCTTAACCTTCTCTAAAAAGGACAGCTATGATCTAACTAAAACACAAATCATGAAATAAATAAATAAAATTTCCACTTCATTTTAATTGTTCTGACAATCTCAAAGGGAGATTGATTATATTTTGTCTATCGAAGAATAATTTTTCAGGTTTCTTCTTCTGTCGATGGGATGATAAATCATGTGAGGTGGCAATGCCTTGGTAGTAAATGCCAATACAATCAAATACTTAAAAAATAATTAGGTCTGTTAATTACGCGGCAGCTGCCACTTTATGGTAGTTTATCAGGGAAACTGCAATAAATAATTGAGTAATAACAGACTGTCCATGAAAAAATGTAGTTTAGAGCACTCCCAATGGAGTTCCCTTATTTCTCCCTTATTTCTCCCTAACTCCTGCCACATCAGCGCCACATCAGCATCACATTTTATCCCCAGTTTTTAGCCAACCCCTACAATGGTTTCTCCCTTATTTCTCCCTTATTTCTCCCTAACTCAACATTTCATTTTTACATCATCACTAATTTAATTGTTTTATTTTTATATATAATAAAGCTAGCTTATTTAATTTATAAAGATAAATCAAATAAATAGTAATAAAGTTCGTTGTATTAAACACGGGTACACATTACAACGAAGAAAATTAAAAAAAAAAAAAGTACACGAATGGAAATAAAAAATCAAAAAAAAAATTCAAAGAAAAAAAAATTCAAGGGCGGTGGGCGCGGTTTCTATTTGCCCACAATTCTTCGATGATATCGTGTTGTAGTGCTTGATGGGCCTCCTTCTGGTGTATGTCCATGAACGCCTGGAACCGTTCATGTTCGTTGTGCGGTACACCCTGGCGGGCGGACTCGGTTGAGACACCGTGACTCGATGATGCAACACTTGGGTCGTTGGTGACGTCGAGGACGCCTTCGTGTTCATCTTCGATGATCATGTTATGCATGATGATGCACGCATACATGATATCGGCAATATCCCCCTGGTAGAAAAAGCGCGTCGGACCCTTTACCAGTGCAAATCGCGATTGGAGCACCCCAAATGCCCTCTCCACATCCTTGCGCGCAGACTCTTGCGCTCGGGCAAAATACCTTCTTCTATCTCCGAGTGGGCATCTGATCGTCTTCAGAAACACGGGCCATTGCGGATAGATGCCGTCAGCCAGGTAGTACCCCATGTTATGCACATTGCCATTGGCCGTGAATTCGATGGAGGGGCCTAATCCGTTGATCCGCTCGTTGAAAAGGGGCGAGGAATTGAGAACATTTAGGTCGTTGTTCGACCCGGCTATACCAAAATAAGCATGCCAAATCCAAAGCCGTTGGTCGGCAACGGCTTCAAGAATGATGGTGGGATGCGTACCTTTGTAGCCGGTAGTAAACTGGCCTCGCCACGCGGTTGGGCAGTTCTTCCACTGCCAGTGCATACAGTCGATGCTGCCGAGCATCCCCGGAAAGCCGTGGGTCCTCCAGTGCCAATCCAGTAGGAACTGGCAGTCAGCTGCGTCCGGCGAGCGAAGGTAGTGCTCCCCAAATATCTCTCGCACGCCCTGACAGAAATTCTTCAGGCACTCGTTGCCAGTCGTCTCGCCGCATTGCAGATACTCATCGAACATGTCGGCGGACCCTCCATATGCCAACTGCCGGATGGCAACAGTGCATTTCTGTAGGGGCGATAGTCCGGGCTTCCCTGCTGCGTCTCGCTGGAGCCGGAACTCGGGGTAACGCGCGGACAACGCATTAACAATGCGCAGGAAGAGGGAGCGGCGCATTCTGAACCGGCGACGAAATACATCTGCCGGATAACGTGGTTCCTCCGCGAAATAATCGGCGAACAGCCGATCGTGCGCACCAGTGTGGTTGCGAGGGATGTATCGGCGCCGCCGGCGGATTGGCCGTTGGGGGGGTGGCTGCTGCATTCGAGCGATCTCGCTTTGTATGCAGCGGGAGATATAGTTGTTGATTGGGTTGTTGGCGAAACCCGCTACATCCCATCCGGTGGGAGCGGGAGGTACCTCTTCTTCGGAAGAAGAATGTGATATTTCCTCGTCGGACTGAGCACGAGACGATGAATCAGAACTCATTTAATAAAGATGGAGAGAAAAAAGATTGAAAATTTGTGTGAATGAAGTTTGTGGGTGATGAATGGAGGAAGAGGATGAAATATTTATAGGGGTGGGATAAAATAGCCGTTCGGCCAAAAAAAAAAAAAAAAATTTTAAAAATCGCCGATTATCGCCGAGCGTCGCCCACAGTGGCCGGCGATCGCTCGGCGATAATCCGGCGATAAATCGCCACTCGGCGAAGCAACGGTAACATTATCGCCGAATTATCGCCGACTTCGCCACAATGGCCGGCGATAATTCGGCGATAATCGGCGATTTATCGCCGAGAATTCGCCACCTCCATTGGGAGTGCTCTTAGTGTTTGACTGCATAAATTTAGGGGTAATTACTGTTTTAAAGACATTAAGTTTTTGGTTGAATGTCACGAATTAATTTCGGAAGTGAGTCCATACTAGATAGCATCAAAAAAATAATTTTCATTTCGTTCTCAATTAATTGACACGGTTACTTTTTACTATTTTTGGTAATGTAACTCGTGTTCCACTAATTTATTTCACTCACATTTTATTACAAAATTAACGGTATATAAAAGTAGGAGCCGCATTTTACTAACTATTTCACCCACTTTGTACTCTCTCTGACCTACTATATGTGATGTGTTTCTTTTTTATCATTATTTTACAAAGATGATAATAAATAAATAGAGTGGAGTGAAAGAAAGTAAGAGAGGGAATAATATAGAAGAGAGTTGCACATACATTATTCTCTCGTTTACTTTACTTTATATGCATTCTAAGTATTTATTATTATCATTTTTGTAAAACAACGTCTAAATTGAAACACGTCACTTATAGTGGGATGGAAGAAATAGTAAATTTCTTAAAACGTGTGTTGTATCAAATGGTATACCAATTAATAGGAGACAAGGAGACTAGATAGTCTTCAGAGTGCAATATTTATATTCGTTTTTTGGTATTTCATAAAAGCCAATAGTATATAAAATTCATAGCTGGAATTTCATCGTGCAAAGTAACCCATACAATACGATTAAAGTAAATGAAAATTCATTGAATTGGACTAGAGAGTATATCACACAAATTATAACGCGTACACCGCTAGAAATGTTATTAAGATAAATAAAGAAACGCTGAACACAAAGTGGCTGTAGTTTAGTGGTAAGAATTCCACGTTGTGGCCGTGGAGACCTGGGCTCGAATCCCAGCAGCCACACTAGAATTTTTTTTAATTAATTACAAGTACTACTTTATCAGACATTTTTATGTTATTTAATGGTGCCAAGAGAATTTAGCAAACGGACAGTGATTTAATTTAATGCCAACTAAAATGATCATTTTCTGATTTTCTCTATAGTGTGGATAGAAAGGCATGGACAACAACTCAACAAGCCTTAAGGAAACAGTGCAAAATACTATAGTAGTACTACAAGTTTTCATCGTCACTCTTCTCTTCTACTAGCCACAAAATAGCCACAAAGTCTAAACAACATTTGCACACTAACCCCAATAAAGGTAGAAGCCACCACCACAAAGATATGTCCTACTTACGACGACTAACAGCAGCATCAACACCTCGCCCGTTTCTGGCCAATTTGCTTACTTTGCTTACGAACGTTGGGAGATGGCAGGCCACTCTTTTGAACTGCTTCAGGCGGAGGAGATGGGCTACTCTTTTGATCTACTTTAGGCGATAAGCTTGCAGTGGCAACGCCTGCAGCATTTGCCAGTTCGGAGACTAGCACAAACTCCTTCTGACCTCCCACAGCAACCTTCATCTCCTCATACTGTCAAAATCAGTGTAAGGAAAAAGACAGTCACAACTCACAAGCTATTTCAAACTAAAACAATTCAAATCCTAAAGATAAAACAGACATAGTGCACCAACAGATAAATCCAAATCCAAATCCAAATCCAAATTGTACATATTATGATGATAATACTCCTACATGAACTAAATAGACTCCTCCATCAAACACATGTATATCGAATATTAATAGCAAAGATGGCAGGCACAATCCATGGATGTTAGGCAGTTAAGCTAAAAAATCATGATCTTGTTTTCATAATTTTGTTTCACATTTTCAATAAATATGAGATATTATCAAAAGACACATCTTGAAAACACAAAAACAAAGTAGAGTTTAGTTTAAGATTACTGCTGCAATTTTTCCACGAGCGAATTCCAGCTTCTTGACCAGCCTAAGTTGTTCATCTATCAACATCTGAATCTGCAACAAAAGAAAATTCAGCCTTCCACAAAAGTAATATACGATCATCATTGATCAAAAAACAAAAAACCATAAGCCGTCATTGCCTGCTTTTGTGAACTGAGGTACAAGCTTTTGTAGCTGAGATCAGGAGAAGGGACCGCCATTGCATCTCGTTTACAAACCTACCAACAACCAGATTCATTAATAAAGGAAATTCGTGGAGATTGGTAGCTCAAACAAACTTATGCAACCTTGAACTTCAAATAATCTACAGCTTCAACAAGATAATCGAGTTTCTCTTCCAGGCTTCCTCCGTGCGCTTCTGGAGGATTGCTACCTGGCTGAACCTCTTGTTCCTGTTCCTCTTCAACAAGCAGATTGCCAACTGGCTGAAACTCAGTTTCTTGTTCCTTTTCCTCTTCAACAAGATCAACATGTTCCGGAACATGTTCCAACTCAGGGCTATTAGTAGATGGGGTCAAACTCTTAATACGACTTGATCGTCTCACAACCACAGTCCCGGCCCTTGAGTTCTTCTCCACATTCAAAGCCTCCTTAGCTTGCAGATGCAGTTTCTCCACACCGGTTTTCATTTCTGAACTAGCATTGGATGCTTTATCCTACCATACAATTATAATACATTCAACTTCTAGTTTGAGAACTTTCAAATGTTCCATATCTCTCACCACTTCAAAGATATACAATCTCTCTCATACACACAGACATGCATTTACAACAATACCATGTTTTGCAACAACTGCATACTTTTGCTTTCTTGTGCCTACTTGGCTGAATATTTCTTGTTTTCTTGATAAAAGACTTTGCATCGCTCAACGAGATAAGAATGGTGACATAGAAATAACGAAAAATGAAAAACATCAAATAGTTGTCCCATTAAAGTTGGGCCATTTCATTTTTTAAAAAAACACAACACACGTCATCACTCTTACTTTATTCTCTCTCTTAGTTTAGTCTCAAACTCTATCCTACTTTATTACTCCTCTCTTAATTTAATATACTCTCACAACCCTCCTATTTCATTCTATGTTTTACTTTATTCTCACTCTACTTTCATTGAATATTTATTTCTTAAGAAATGCTCCAACACAAAGTAACAAAATAGTCATTTTCGGATCTGGATCCCCTGCTGTGCTAAAAGCCACAGCAGGGGATGTTGTGCTCTAATACACACATATTTTATTCATAAGTTTATCTTATATAAAATAATAGCTTGTTTGTAACAGCATCCCCTGCTGTGGCTTTGAGCATAGCAGAGGATCCAAATCCGTCACTTTCGGCCATCAATTAAACACCAAACATGGACAGAATGTCATCAAGCCTCAAACCAACAAACAGCAGCGTTCATAAAAAAAAGAACTAACCAATTAAAAATAGCTCAGCAAGTACTCCCTCCATTCTATAATAATAGAGTCATTTTGCCATTTTAGTACGTTCATAGTAATAGAGTCATTTCCCTTTTTAGTAAAAGTCAACACATTTTTCCACACCTACTTTTATTCTCTCTACATCTCTCTACCTTTTTCCATTTTCCACTCTATAGTCTCTATTTACTTAATTCACCTACCACAATTTTTTTTAATCTGCGTGCCAAAAAGAATTGTCTCCATTACTATGGAATGGAGGGAGTACTAATAACCATGATGCATGAAGCATAAACATAGAATAAAATAAGTGACAAGTTTGGAAAGAAAAGGGGGGAAAAGAAGTGTTAAACCTGTTTAGCAGCATCATTAGGTAACTGGAAAGAGACCATCTTTTTGTTTCTACCCATTCTCCTTCACTTAGAAACACAACACTAGGGCAGAATGAACAGCACCCCCTTGTGTATGGTGGAGGTCTGGTGTTTTTCAAGTGTTTTAGTTTCTCAATAAACGAATAGTGGCGGTGCGTTGTAATTGTACTGAAGACTGTGTTCAATCCTGGCCGTCCATTGGGGTCCCACAGTGCGATTTGGCTCGAACGAGAATGATTACTGGAATCCAATCATATCTAATCGAATTTAAATCGTTTTTAATTTCTCATTTAATGGAGTATAATTTTATACAATTATAAGTACTAATTAATACTGTTATTATTATAGACGAAAACATATTTTGGTCCACGAACTTTGTCAATATATTAATTTTGGTAAGTAACACTTGAAAATATCCTAGCAGATCCCATTAACTTCAATATAATATCGTTTAAACTACCTTTTCATTTTTTAAATTTTCTTAGACGAAAATACTCTCAAGTCCATGAATAACATATTATTAGGATATCACAATATATTTGTATTATGTTGATATAAAAATATGTGATTATTTACTTGAAAATATTATAAATACATATGAATATTTGTTTCGAATGTTCAAACTAAATACATATGCTATGATTCTTATTCCATATATATTTTCTATAATAATGTCATCCCTATCCAAGATCTTGAGACAAAACTAGATTTTAAATTTCGTATCACTAGTTGGTTATGAAATTATCCTATGTGTACAAATACAAATTTAATTAAAATTAAATGTAATGTAAAATTTCTATTCTAATCTTATTATTATGGTAACGCCGTAATAATAAAAAAAGCAATTTTCAATTTAAAATGCTGATGCAATATTGCCAAAAAATCATTTTCACCAAAATTTGGTGTTGGTTTTGGAAATTATAAATGAATAGTACTAGCATGTAGCAAAATCCACTATTACGACTATTTTAATCAAAGAGTGAACTATATAAATAGTACCTGACATTTCACTTTCGCACGTAAATGGTACCTGATCTTTATTTTATATCATTTTTGGTACCTATAAATCACATTTTTGGTACCTGATGCAATTTTATTCCCAAAATACCCTTTAAACAAATATATTTTCCCATTTATGTCATAGAGGGTTTTTTGGGCATCCATAAAATTAGCACCAAAAGTGATGTTATAACATCTTCATTCATTCTCCTAATTCTTTATACTATTATTATTATTAATCAATATTAATATTATTATTTTGATATTATAAATTAATAATTAATTCATTTTTAATATCATTCAAACATACTTAAATATAATTATAGTTATAATTATATTTAATTATTATTATAATATTATTATTATAATACTAAAAACTAATAGTAATTAATAAATAATTATAGTATAATTATATAAATTATGAATCACATAATATTATGTAATAATAAAAATAATAATAATTATTATTATTGTTATTATTATTAACTAATCAATATAGCCTTAATAAAAATTTAACGTTGTGAACTGCAATGATATAAAAATTGAATATTATTAGTTAGGCGTTTCAACCTTAAAATGAGTATAAAATAATTTAATAAAAAATATTTAATTTAATTATTTCAAATAATTAAAGTAATTAGGTATTTTGTTTTTTATTTATATAATGCAATAAGATGTATGTATAAAACACTATAAAGAAAGAAGAAAAAGAAGAAAAGAGAAAAAAGAAGAAAGAAGAAACATAAATTAAGGAGTAAAAAGAAAAAATGAAAGGAAGATAAAATACTAAAAAGAAAGAAGAAAATGAGAAAAAAGAAAGAATAAGGAACTAAATAAGAAAAAGAGAAATAAGAAAGGAAGAAAAAATAATCACATATTTGGTACCATTTAATTGAAATCTCCAAAAATATCCTCAATGAAAAAAAAATCACATATTTGATACCTAGGGTTATTTTTGTCACTGGGTACCAAAAATGATATAAAATAAAGATCAGGTACCATTCATGTGCGAAAGTAAAAGATCAGATACCATTTATGTAGTTCACTCTTAATCAAATTGGGATGGCTATTCTGTTCTATTCAGTGCCATCATAAGTCAGTAGTAGGGATCTCAATGTAGCCCGCAATCCGTGGGCCGGCCCGAATAGCCCGCCAAATTTACAGGGTTAGGGCTGAAAAGTTCTA
Organism: Salvia hispanica; assembly: GCF_029641045.1. Taxonomy (NCBI): domain Eukaryota; kingdom Viridiplantae; phylum Streptophyta; class Magnoliopsida; order Lamiales; family Lamiaceae; genus Salvia; species Salvia hispanica. The sequence continues at coordinate 18,072,378 of NC_142697.1, forward strand.
GCCCGATAAAACCACAGTCCGATTAGCTCGTACTCGATTAACCCGCAACCCGTTAGGGCCAGACCCGAAAACCCGATGGGGTGGCTCGAAAACCCGATAAAATTTCTATCGTTCTATTTGATTGACTCTAATTCAACACTTCATTGGTTATTTTATAATATAGATTACTAAAAAAATAATTTTTAATTTTATATATTAAATATATAAATTTTTATTAACATAATAATAGATACTATATAAATTAGAAACTTCAAATTCACTAAAAATATATTTAAATTTCTAAAACATGCTTTAAAAATTCTTGATGTTTATGTTTTATTTTGCATAAATCTCAAATATTAGTATTTGATCATGTTTATGTTTGAGTTTAAGCATATATCTCAAATTTTTCATAATTAAGTATTTTACAATTTGTAAATATAACTAATTTTCACCATTGTTTATTGGATTGATCGCACGTTAATTTTATCGGTAGCAACCCGATTAGCCCACTGGGCTAGCCGAAACCCGAGCTTTTAGGGTTAGGGTTGAACTTTTATAACCCAAAAAAATCACAGCCTGATTAACCCACAACCCGAATAGGATTGGCCCGAAACCCGGTAGGCTGGCCCGATTGACATCCATTGTCAGTAGTACCTATCAAGAAAAGTTGGTCATTGAAATGAAAATAGCTGTAAATAGAAAAAAGAAAAATAAAATAAATACGATTACATTTCACATTTACTTTTAGAACGCCTCATGCGATATTGTGGAACAATCATAAATTTTCAAAATTTGAGGGCTCAGGTTATGTACGGAAATAAATATTTAAATAAAAACATGCTGCCTAAATATGTTATTATCGGCTTCATTTGTACTGTTGACTGTTGTCCTCGTCAGCCAATCTGGTATGGACTGTATCGATGTCTATTTTTGTGGAGAATAAACCAAGCAATTTAGTGGAATTTTATGCGACAAATATGGCCATAATTTTATTGGATTTTCTTGTTTGTTGTATCCCCTAATTAAAATATGTGTGGCCGAGTAAAAGCTACTACTAAGATTCCAACACTTTTTGCACCTATATATTCACCCTCGTCCCCTCCCACAATTATTTCCCACCATCTCTGTTTATCCTCTGTTTTCATCCTCTTAAAATAGGCAAATCTCCCCTGCGTCTCCCCTGTACCCGCTCTCTTCTCGTCCCGTTTTCTCAAAACTCTCCTTTTATCGACCGAAAAATGTCGTCTATCTCGAGAACATCCCAAATCTCAAAATCTTGGTCGAAACCGGACCCGGAACCATACTCCACGTTTTCATGGGCTCACCCGGACAACCAGAACACTGGTTGTCCGGACAGCAGCATGAGCAGCACAAAGGCCACCGGGTGCTGGGATTTCTTGCAGAATGGCAAAAACACTACTACTACACATGGACTCAAACAGACAGCCACAAATCCATCAATATTCTTACTAAGCACTAAAGGCTTGGACATGTGCACAGAGATATTAGGGAGTGAAAGTGGAAGCTGCATTGATCCAAGTTTCGACATATGCTCGGACAACACACAAGAGCGACAATATTCGAGCAACATCAAGCCTCGGGAAATTGGCAAGAAAACCAAACAGACTAGCAGTTTCCCACCACCGCTCACCTCTATCACCAGTGTTAAAGTGGAGGCTCAGCGTGGAGGTGGCCGGCTAGTGATCACGATCCTCGCCTCCTCATCCGCCTGCAGCGTGGAGCGCGAAAACGGGAGGCTGAGGGTGTTTCTGCACAAGGATTATTACTACATCCGTAGTGACCAACGAAACAACAAAGAGAGTGGAAGGAAAATTAGGCGCAATTATAAATGTGGAGATGAGAGTGGCAACAAAAGCCTAACTAGTTTGCCACTTTGTGTCGCCTTTACATAAAAAAATTAATTGTTAGATCTTATTTCAGGTTCCCCTATTACAAGTGTTAAATATTGGAAGTAGTACTAAATAGATAATATTATTACTACTACTAGTCTACTATTGTTGTGTTAAGCAAATAATACGCTCAACCAGATTTTGTGTATCTATTGAATAGTAGTTGTAAATTTGTAAAAGTAAAAGAAAAGAATTGGTACATTTATGAAATTAGCCATTTTCATATACCATAATTGTAAATTTGCCTAGGTCTATATTTAGGGGCTGTCAAATCTATTTTCTCGTATCTTTTTCCTTGTTTTTTTCCCTTTTCGTCATTTTCATGATCACAAGAATTTGGAAGTTGAGAATGACAACACGTATAACCAACTAAAAAAACATGTTGTTGATATGAGCCTACTATATGCCCACCACCATAATCCCATCCAAATATGAAATATCCAACACTCCCTCGTTCCCATAAAACATGCACAAATTTTTTTCACATGAGTTTTAAGAAATCTAGTGATGTTTCTATCATGGGTGAATCAAGAATTGACTATACTATTGTTTGTGTCTAGTGAATGGAGAAAATAATTCCACTTCAGGGCATTATTATTTAGTGAGTAAATATGTACTACTATTCTTTTATAATTTGTTGTGGGATAGTGTTAGAAAATGAATACGGAGACAAATGAAAAAATAAAAGTGTGCATGTTTCAATAGAAAAGGAGGGGGTACTACAACACAATCTAGTACTCCCTCAGTCCCTCTCCTCGTCTTAATTGAAATGTTTTTTTTATTTTTTACATGAGAATTTAGGCAGTCGTCTTAATTAATTAAATTATTGAAAATAAAGTAAGAATGAGAAATATAGAATAAAGTATCAAAAAACCATGGAAGAAGAGATGATATTGTAAGAAAGATATGCAGTAGAAGAGATGAATTAGTTAATTATTCTTAAAAAGGAAACGTCTTAATTAGGTTGAGACGTACACCAAAAAAAAAGCATCCTACTTAGACTGGGACTAATTGAGACGTACCAAAAAAGGAAAGTACCGTACTTAGATTAGGAAGGAGGGAGTAAGTATACTGTATACACATAATTACAAACTCATGTTTTATTGGAAGTGAGTAAGTATTGTTTTCTTCTTCTTTTTTTGGTTTGATCATGGTGTATCGAACTCGCCTTCGACATAATCCGACTAATCCTGCTCGATCAGAAGTGAGTAAGTATTGTTTAGTAGGCGTGTCAACAAAGTATAAAAAATTACAAGGCGCTATGTGAGCCCAATGTTTCTATTTTACTTAAATTTATTTTATTAATAGTATAATGTGATAATGACATTATGTCATGTACCTAAATTTGCGAGCTCAATATTTCTACATAACTGTTTTGTATCATCCAATGATAGTAATACAAAAAAGACTATAAAGTGGCAAAAAAGTTCTTGATTCATAGCAACTTTTTAATCTAATTAGTATATTATTGTGACCAACTTCCATTAATACTTCATCCGTATTAGTCTCTTTTTTTTCCTTATTTTGATTGGTCCTATAAAATTGATTTATTTTTATTTCTAATAAATTTCCTTGTTCATAAGGTGTTGCTACGAATGTAACTCCCTCACGAGGGATCGACCACTATTCTAAATAGAGTAAGGCGGAGAACTCTTGTTCATTGGAGCGCCGGAGTGCGGCGGTTGTTCCCAACAGAGTGTGGGACCGAATGAGAAAGAAAAAAGTCCCTTTCCTTTCTTGGAAAAATCAAACCAAGTACTCTCTCCGTCCCAGATTAAGAGTCATTTTTTGCCATAAAAGTTCGTCCCAATTTAAGAGTCACATTTAGTTTTATTCATATTTGGTCATTCAATTTTACCCCATCATTCATCAAAATTATATCAAAATGTCATTATCTACATTAAAATAAACCAAAATAAAAATCAAAAGTCAAAAGGGACCCACCTTCAACCAACTTCACCATCTCACTTCATTTATTACACACTATACCATCTGACTTCATTTATTACATATTCCACCATCTCACTTTATTTATTACACACTTCAACTCTTTCTTAAAATCCGAGCCACAACAATAAGTAACTCCAAATATGGGACGGAGGGAGTAAAATACAAGTCTTCTTTCATTGGGAAGCGAAGTCTCCCCTTTTGGGTGAATTATATTCTTTAATAATATTATTTTAATATTTTTTTTCATCTCTATTATTCAATATATCAAAATCTGTATTTTTAGGATGGAGATTGGAGGTATATCGCAAAGCCGTATGAGAGTTTTTATGAAGGAAGACCCTTGATTTAATTTGGTAGTATAGAATGGGAATTATTAAATTTTATATTTGAAATCAAAATATAGAAACATTTTCAAGAGAATCACGATAGATGTATATTCCTAGATGATTGCAACACTAGGTTTGTATCGCACAAGACGAAAATTTCATTTAAATTTTTCGAGTATAGTTACTTTTACTGTGAACACATTGATTTTAATGTAATATTTTTAAATTTATAATACCACCAATTCTTTTTCTTTACATTATAGGTGAATCAACACAATATTTCAAAAAGAGAACTAAAAATCTAGTTTCTGAACTATGTAGTAATAATAAATATGGTCCCTATTTTTTTAAATGTCCTGTAATGCCTTTTCCAGTTTCCACTATTTCTTGGTATTTTTAACCTATGAGACATATTTGTACTTTACCAATTAAGAATCTACAAATTTGTCCCTTAACCATCCGATCATATTAGATGCGCGCGGTCTCCATTCTTTAAAAAGGTCTTCACTCAGCTTTAGTATTTGATGTAATATTGCTGAAATAACTTTTTTACTATTTCATGTTCTTCTTACCAGAATGGCAAAATATTCACGAAATAGTGAAAAATGATTTCCAGCAATATTACATCAAAAGTTAGATAATTCTGAGATATTTTAAAAAAACGGAAGATCACATTAGATAATATACCACATACTTCACAAACTAAATTTATAATAGTGAACTGCAAAAATAGTCCTTGGACTATGCGTTTATCTCGCCAATGAACCCTGGACTTTAAAAATATCCCCAGACAACCCTGCACTAAGCGTTTATCTCGAAAGTGGTCATTTTTCACTGTTTCGTGACGAAAATATCCTTTTGGGGGATTTTAGGGGGTTTGGACAATTTGGTAAATCTGATATTATTTTAGTGATGTAGTAAATCTGATATTATTTCAAAATTATCATTGTTCTTCCCTTTTGCCATCCTTCACTTTGTTTCTTTAATCAATATTAGATTTAATTTTATAAAATTAAATTTTAAATTCAATTTTTAAATATCAGTAAATTTTTTTAATTATTAAAATTACCATTAAATAACAAATTAATAGTTTTAATCAATATTTGATAGTGTCTAATATTTAATCAATAAAGTACGGCGACGCCTTAATTTTTAATCAATATTTAATAGTCTTAATCATAAATAGATCATATAACACGATTTATTCCGAAATAAAATGTATAGGAGAATTTGACTAAAAATATTACGAAGTTGACTAAAAATTTGATACTAATAAAAATTTGATATAGGAGATTTTTTGTTGAAATTTTCTAGTTAATTTTGATTGTTTTCAAATTAATAAACGAAAATTATATTAATCTTACATTAGATGCATATTTATTTCGGAATAAATCGTGTTATATGATCTATTTATGATTAAAACTAAGGTGTCGTCGTACCTCATTGATTAAATATTAGACACTATCAAATATTGATTTAAACTATTAATATATTATTTAATAGTAATTTTAATAATTAAATTTTTTTATTGATATTTAAAAATTAAAATTTAAAATTTAATTTTATAAAATTAAATCTAATATTGAAATAAAGAAACAAAGTGAAGGATGGCAAAAAGGAAGAAGAATGATAATTTTGAAATAATATCAGATTTATTACATCATTGAAATAATATCAGATTTAAAATGTAAAAAGACCAAATTGCCCAAACCCCAAAAGGGTATTTTCGTCACGAAACAGTGAAAAAGGACCATTTTCGAGATAAACGTTTAGTCCAGGGTTGTCTGGGGATATTTTTAAAGTCCAGGATTCATTGGCGAGATAAACGCATAGTCCAGGGACTATTTTTGTAGTTCACTCAATTTATAATTACTAGGAGTCGTTTAAAGTAGTGAATTGTAGACTCTATCAATACTTCCTCGGTCTCCTAAGAGGACACTCTTTCTTGTTTAGTCCATTTTATAACAAGAGTATGTGCTTTCTAATTTTGAAAACTATTTTTCTTTAATAAGGTGTGACTCATTATCTACTAATAATATATAGTTATTTTTTCTCTCTTACTGTTTTACTAATTGTTTATTAAAATATGCGTCCAACAAAAAATTGTCGTGGAATGGAGTGACTACTGACTAGTAGTATTATTTGTGCATCGGTCATGCCCATAAAGACAGGAATTGATGCTTGAGACGATCTTGAGTGGTGAGACTCATCTTGCCACGGCGGTAATGAAATGGATTAGCAATTACTTGTGGTGGTGCTTCACCCTCCAACCTTTGTCTCCTACTTGGTTTTGGATGCATTTCATTGCTTTCCACAAATACTTACCACTTTCTCTCTCACTATATATAAAATATATATGGATACATTTTGCACCTTTCCTAAGTCTGGGGATTATAGCCATTCAAATTTTTACATGACCCACTATGGTGTCACCTATCTAATCCGTTTCTTTTTCCTAATTGATGATCCATATGTGAATTGTGTCATGGTCACTCCGAGTATCTCATCTTTCATCGTGGACTAATATTCTATAGCATCTGGTGTGTTATGTTGGTGGAATGAAATAGTAATGGATTGATATAACATGAAGTAACCACATTTCTCTTGTATAAATATATACCAATAGTTATCACATACTCACTCCTATCTCATAGACATAGACTATTTTTTTTTTATTATTTTAGTATCTCCTACAAAAATTAATATTTTGTTTTTGTGAACATTTTTACTAGTGATATGTGTCTCATTTTCATATACTTCGATCATTTTTTTTCTATCTCTCTCATATTTTACCAATTGTGTATTAAAATTCGTATCATTCCAACATTAATATGCTATTCTTATTGGACGAATGAATTATAAAATATTTTATAACTAGTACTCCCTTCGTCCCGCTTTAGCAGTCCCAGTTATTTTTGTGCACCCGTTAAAGTGGAAAATTGGTAAAGTAAAAGAGAATATGTAGAAAAGAGTACGAGTGCACAAAAGTAACTAGGACTGCTAAAGCGGGACGAAGGGAGTAAAATACTTGTTCTACTAATTTTATTCACACAACTATTGAGACGCCGCAATCGACTTTACCGATTTTATACAAAGATGTTTCGTTATATCATATTTTGAAATTTGAATCATGGTAATATGGGACTTTTCTGGTTTAGCTAAATCTGATTCGGATGCTGCACTTTCCATTTCTGTCTCATTATTTATATACATTAATTTATTTATAACTTATATCACTATAATTCACTATCACAACTCATTCAATATTAATAATAATGTGGATCTCACTACTCCCTCCGTCCCACAAAGATTGTCCCATTTTTCCATTTCAGTATGTCCCACAAAGTTTGTCTAATTTCATTTTTTACCATTTTTGGTAGTGGACCTCATATTCCACTAACTCATTCCTACTCACATTTTATTATAAAACTAATATATAAAAGTAGGACCCACATTCCACTGACTTTTTCAACTCACTTTTCATTACATTTCTTAAAACCCGTTCCCAGACAAAGTGGGACAATCTTTATGGAATAGAGGAAGTATTTACTATACTCTAATTTAACTTCTATTCTTTTCCCTATTATACTTTACTAATTATGCATTAATTCTCAGTCATTTCACAAGCACATTTTTTGAAAACTTTATTAAGTAAATGAATTAAAACCTAGAGGTGGAGGGCCCACAGTTATCTCCTCCCACAAATTCTATCATCGAGTGTATCTTCACCACTTAACCAAAAAATTGTTGTTTGGATCATTTCAACAATATGCATGCATGATTATTGAAATATTTTCTGACTGCATATCTCATATATTCAGAACGAAATCCTGCTCAAATAAATAGGGCATATATATATATGATTATATTCACACTCACATGTCACATGTGTATGTATATAATATAGATTCAGTGTGCGCGTGTGTGTACGAATCTAAGTTGGATTTCCTTTCCCAGACCTGGCTTCAGTATAGTATCCTGCACTTTTTCAATCTGAAGATTTCACGACAAGGATATCGGGATTTCACGCACACATGGCCAGTTATATTTATTAATCACACATGGAGTACAATTTAGTTTATAGGTTGCGCATGTTTGGTAGAGTAGAATTCTATTCCTAGATGAGTTATCTACCATACCAAATATATTATCCTAAAATTTCCAATAAAAGGAATTCAAAAAACAAATTCCTAAATATTGTGAGAAAGGAAATTTATTTGTGTTCATTCGATTGAAATTCTATAGCAGATACACCTCATTGCAAGTAAATTATAGAGGTTCAGTTGATTATAACATAACGGTTCTACCAATGGATCTATAATGATATTTTTCTTCGTGCTTTAGGTCGATACATCTTGTTAGTTCGAACCAATAAGATGTTATCAGTTTATTAGAGCTTATAGCCTGTCTACACAAATTTGATGATGCACACATTGTTCGAATCAAAGTTGTGTTTTCCCAGAAATCTTACATATTACGTATATATATATATATACATAGAGGGATGTACTAAGATAACAACCCTCTTTATTCTAACACCATAACACCATTTTAGGCCACTGAATCTGAAAATCGTGTGCTTGTCATGTTGCCACGTGTAAAAACACGGAGGGGTAAAATAGAAAATTTTTAATTTTACGTTACCAGATTGCAGTGCTGTTCATTGAATATTGCAGTCTTACCACAACATATTGCAGTTTACCACGACTGCAATATCTAATGCAATAGACTGCAATATCTAATACAGTAGACTGCAAACCCGTGTTTTTTCACGAAACTTAATCCTAGTCGTCCATAGATGAGATCTGACGGACTATATTGGTGGTAAGGTGTTATCCTATGTGGCACCATAGTGCACCCCTATATATATATATATATATATATATATATAGGGGTGCATTATAATGATAACCCCAATTTATGTGATAACCCTATAACTAAATCTCCACCACACATTTTTAAAATATGTGGTCTAGATTTAATCTAACAAAACTATCATTTTATCAAATAAAACTATCATTTTCGGACATATTAAGGGCAAAATTGTCATTTTGTTTTAAAATTTGGTGGGAAAGAAGGAAACTTGACTCAAACCCTGCATCAATTTCTCACACAATCAAACCCTCTGAATCATGTTTCAAAGCCTTCGAATCGAAGGAAAAATCATCCGATTCTGGAAAATGTCGAAGGAAAACGATCAAGCATCATCGAAGAAAGGTTGGATGAAGTTTATTACTTATTTCACTTTTGATTTTGCTCGATTTATCATTTTGCTGGAGATTTTCTCGATTTTTTTAGATTCTGTAGTTTTTTAGTGTAGATATTTCTTATATTTATACAATATCATTCATGCATAACAATATTGAGAACAATCTATATATTTAGATTTACATTTTGCTGTGTGTGCTACTGGTGTGTGTTTTTCTGTGTTTGTGTGTGTGTTTTGCTTTGTTTATGTGTGTTTTGCTGTGTGTGTGTGTTGCTATGTGTTTGGATAAGCTGTTTAAATGTAGAAATTGTGCTTTTGCTTGATAAAATGATACTTTGGGTGCATAAAATGATAGTTTCTGAAAATGATAAAATGATACTTTGTGAATAGTGTTTTGTTCTACTTAAGTGACAAGTTATGCCCTCTCTGCTTTTTTGAACTCATTGAAATTTAGAAAATGATAGTTTCAGAAGATAAAATGATAATTGCCATTGATAAAATGATAGTTTCAGAAGATAAAATGATAATTTCATGGGATAAAATGCTAGTTTCAGATTATAAAATGATAGTTGATAAAATGATAATTGCCCTTGATAAAATGATAGTTTCATGGGATAAAATGATAGTTTCAGATTATAAAATCATAGTTGATAAAATGATAATTGCCCTTGATAAAATGATAGTTTCAGAAGATAAAATGTTAGTTTCATGGGATAAAATGATAGTTTCATATTATAAAATGATAGTTGATAAAATGATAATTGCCCTTGATAAAATGATAGTTTCATGGGATAAAATGATAGTTTCAGAAGATAAAATGATAGTTTCATGGGATAAAATGATACTTTATGTTTGTGTGTGTGTGTGTCCTGAGGCTACTGCTGCTGTGTTTGTATGATCTGTTTAAATGTAGAAATTGTGCTTTTGCTTGATAAAATGATACTTTGGATGCATAAAATGATAGTTTCTGAAAATGATAATTTGTGAATAGTGTTTTGTTCTACTTAAGTGACAAGTTATGCCCTCTCTGCTTTTTTGAACTCATTGAAATTTAGAAAATGATAGTTTCAGAAGATAAAATGATAATTGCTCTTGATAAAATGATAGTTTCATGGGATAAAATGATAGTTTCATGGGATAAAATGATACTTTGACTTTATATAATTACATAAACTGTTTAACACACTGAAATCATTTGTTTATTAGGTAAGAACATTGATGATGTTGAAGCCAAGCGTAGATGGTGAAGTGCGTAGATGGTGAAGCCAAGCGCGAGCATGATAGGATCTCTAACTGAAACTCAGCGCTTGGTTTAATTACCATACTTCAGCATAGATTTTGTTGGTAGACATTTACTTATGTAGGCTTTAAACATTATTTTGCCATTGTTTGTGGTTCAATTTGAACTAGATTAGACTTTTCATTTGTAGGTCTGTGCAATGTTAAGAGAACTCTTCTGTATTGTTCAATTGAAATTATTTTGGAAGCCCTCTTCAAAGATAGTTTGTCATAGAAGTTTCCTTGTAGATGTAAACCGTTGTAGAAACTTTGTTCCAAGGTTGCTCATTTTATCAGCTAAAACGTATCATGTTATCAGCCAAAAGTATCATTTTATTAGTAAGAAGTATCATTTTATCAAGTACTATGACTATCATTTTATCAGCTATGACTATCATTTTATCAGCCAAAAGTATCATTTTATCACCTAGGACTATCATTTTATCAGCTATGACACGTCTGAAAAGTATCATTTTATCAGTCAAAAGTATCATTTTATCAGCTATGACTATCATTTTATCAGCCAAAAGTATCATTTTATCAGCTATGACTATCATTTTATCAGCCAAAAGTATCATTTTATCAGCTATGGCTATCATTTTATCACCTAGGACTATCATTTTATCAGCTATGACACGTCTGAAAAGTATTATTTTATCAGCTATGACTATCATTTTATCAACCCAAAGTATCATTTTATCGTAGTATCATTTTATCCGACTAATATTAATCTAAAATCAAATTCAATACATGAATATGAACACAATCAATAATGATTGTTATCTTCGTTATTTTCTACAGATTCCATCGAAGCAAATTTTCACAGCAATTGAAGAGGTAATCAATGAAAATAAGAACACAAAATTCAAAACATCTTCCCGATCACAATTATGCGAGAAATATGGAAACAAAATCTGGAGACTACGGAATAATGAACAAATCGAAGAAAATCTGGAGATGTTGAAATAAAATAGGCGAGAAATATGGAAGATGAAGATGAGAGAATCGATCTGTTAATTGTGAAGATGAAGATGAAGATGAAGGTGAGAGAATTGAGTTCAAACAGAATGAAAGCGTGAATCGCGTGTTTAGAGTAAAATTCAGAAATTAAATGAGGAAATTACACTTTTATCCCTCTGCGCCTTTTTTATGAAGTAAATCTAAGTTTGAATCTCAACCACAAGATTATCAAATATGTGTGGTCCAGATTTAGTTATAGAGTTATTATGTGATTTGAGGGTTATGATATGATCACATCTCTATATATATATATATATATATATAGAGTCCCATTATTCACAAATCCACTCTTAAAGACCGAACCACATAACCCTACCAAATTAGGGCTTTTAGATCTAGTTTTTTATGGATAAGATACAGAAATTTATAAATTATTTTCGCCTTCATCACGAGCCTATTTTAATTCATTCGAAGGTAAATAAGTCATACCAACATGTTACGAAGATTTAACTTCGTCCAGAATATATTACTTCATTCTAGTAGGTTTTTACTTCATTCCAGTACGTAAATGTGGTTTCGCCGTCGCGTGCCGTTCTTTCTCTCTACAATATCTATCACCAACGCCATGGCGCTAATATGGTTTAATAAACACATGGAATGATGTAATAAATTATTGGAATGAAGTATGTGTAGAAGCATTTGAAGTCCTACGGGAATGAAGTAAAAATCTTATCCAATGAAGTAATAACGTTTCTGAATGAAGTAATAAACTCACTTGAATAAATTGCATATTTAAATGTTAATCAAGCAAAAACCCACGTCAATGAATTTGAATGAAGCATATGTTGAATTATTTCAAAACCTATTGGAAGCAAGTAAAAACATGTTGTAGTTTCAAGGTATTACGTACAAAATGAAGTAATAAACCTATATAATGAAGTAAAATGGGCTTGTAATGAAGCCGAAAAAATTTTCACAGCAGCACATCTCATCAAAAAAACTAGATTTAATGGCTCAGATTTGGTCTCTAGTTCGGTCTTTAAAATTGGTTCGACATTGATCACAACTCTCTCTCTCTCTCTCTCTATATATATATATATAGAGTCCTATTATCCAAAAATCCACTCTTAAAGACCGAACCACCGAACCCTACCAAATTAGGGCTTTTAGATCTAGTTTTTTATGGATAAGATACTGAAATTTATAAATTATTTTCGCCTTCATCACGAGCCTATTTTAATTCATCCGAAGGTAAATAAGTCATACTAACATATTACGAAGATTTAATTTCGTCCAGAATATATTACTTCATTCTAGTAGGTTTTTACTTCATTCCACTAGGTTTTTACTTCATTCCAGTACGTAAATGTGGTTTCGCCGTCGCGTGCCGTTCTTTCTCTCTACGATATCTATCACCACCATCATGGCGCTAATATGGTTTAATAAACACATGGAATAATATAATAAATTATTTGAATGAAGTATGTGTAGAAGCATTTGAAGTCCTACTGGAATGAAGTGAAAATCTTATCCAATGAAGTAATAACGTTTCTGAATGAAGTAATAAACTTACTTGAATAAATTGCATATTTAAATGTTAATCAAGCAAAAACCCACGTCAATGAATTTGAATGAAGCATATGTTGAATCATTTCAAAACCTACTGGAAGCAAGTGAAAACATGTTGTAGTTTCAAGGTATTACGTACGTAATGAAGTAATAAACCTATACAATGAAGTAAAATGGGCTAGTAATGAAGCCGAAAAAATTTTCACAGCAGCACATCTCATCAAAAACTCTTCAAAAAAACTAGATCTAATGGCCCAGATTTGGTCTCAAGTTCGGTCTTTAAAATTGGTTCGACATTGATCACAACTCTATATATATATATATATAAAGGGTCATGTTAAGTTGAGATTTTTAGGCCTAATTGAGAATTGAGATGCAATTTCAGCCACTCATTCACAATTTGCGCGCGATATCAACAGTGTGTCGTTTATGTCAACAAGGGGGTATTTTTGTCATTTTCGTGCGATGTCAACTACAAAGACATTATGTCAACTACGATGTCAACAACAAACGTTATTTATGTCAACTACGATGTCAATAGCAAACTCTATTTATGTCAACATCAAACTTTATTTATGTCAACTATTATGTCAACAACAACATTTTACAAATAATCAATGTCAACAACAAATATTTTCATGTCAACGACGTATTATTTGTGTCAATACCGAGAATATCAAATGTCAACGACTCGTATTAAAATGTCAACAACTAAAAAATAACACTTATAATTCACGTATCAATACCGAGAATATCAAATGTCATCAACTCGTATTAAAATATCAACAACTATAAACACCTAAAAAATTCAATTCAGCCAAACAAAAATTAATAAACAAAAAAGAAATTTGTAGAAAGATCTACTATTGAACTGATCGAATCAACAACTATAAACACTGTTAGAAAGTCATAAACAAGTAACTCGAATCAACAGCGTGAATAACAACTGGAATAATCAGAGAAACAAAAACCACCACAAATCGATTTATTAATGCGACATGAAACAGAAGCGATAGATTACAAATTACAACTCACTTATCCATCTGATGTGTGTGTTTGTGAGAGAGAGAGTTTGGTATCTGGTATGCGGCTTAGCATCAACCTGAACCCAATCTCCATCGCTTTTAGTTTAAATCTGTAAATTTAACGCGATTAACTCTAAAATCTTCGTTGATTTCACCTTCGATTCGGTGTTTCCTTTCTGCAAAATCGTCGCGAACGAAGATAGACAATAGGCGGAACTCAAAATGAGCTCGTTCAGCCCTCTCTCTCACGGATTTCTCCGACGAGATCAGATAGAAAACCTCAGCAATCAGCTCGCGAATCCGAATCTCGTCGGATTCTGCGAAGAATTCGACGAATCTCGGAATCGCGGAGCTGGAATGTGCGACGAATTTCAGATTCCCCTCCGAAGCCTTCATGAAATCGACGAGCTTCTGCAAGGAAGCGGCGTCGACCTCACCTTTGATGATCACCGCAGCTTCATGCCTGGAGACGGCACACGGCGGCTGCGGAGCCTGGGCGGGGTCGGTGTGGGAGAGCCAGAGGTGGATAAGGCTGCGGAGAATGAGATCTCACAGAAATCGCCCAAAATGGAACCCTAATTAAAATATGAAATTACCATTTTACCCTTTCATAATTAATTAATCTAAAAACATTTTTTTTGTAGCAAAATCTGGACTACTCATTTAATAAAAATAAATGGTTGAAATTGCATCTCATTTAGCCTAAAAAATCTCAAATCATAGACTTATATATAAATATATAATGCTGAAGCAGTTTTTAGCTTGCATTATTCCGTAAAAGGGTGGAATACTTCAATCTCAAAAGATGCACCTGCATTAGATGGAGTAAATTAATGAGAATGAAAGATAAAAAACACTAACATAAATAAATTAAGGGGAGGAGAGCCATGCATATAAGGAGAAAGAATTTGATGATAATAGCCCTTCATGATTGGAGGGTGTTTAAAACCCAAAAAAGTTAAAGTCGTTCCATTTCCAGTGATATTATATCGAAATTTAGAGACATGCATTGACATTGTTAATTAAAGTTTGTGGACCGTACATGTGCAAGTTGCAAAATATAAGGGGTCCGGTATTGCACATGGCTATAACCCTATTTTGGAACGCCAACTTGAATTATAGAATAAATGAAATGGTGCGAAGCAACAAGCGACGATACTTATGAGTTATAATAAAAAGGAAAAATTGCCCAAAAAATCATCTAAGTTTGGTAAATAACTTCGACAGTTTTCTTAATTGTTACATGACCAAAAAATATAGTGTTCTACGTATCTGATCCCTTGTCGAATCTATAATAGTAATTGACTAATTTGAACGTTGCATACTTATCAGAAATTGACTAAACTTGATCCAACAATTTTCCTAAAATGAATTGGGCTTAGAAATGGACTAGAAATGAAGTAGTGCTGATATTTTGCTTGAATTATATAGTGAAGCCCACAGTCTTCTCTATTTCCCATAGATATTTCACATGTCCCCTTCAAATTTCCGATAAAAATAAACGTCCTTAAGTTCTTGTACTTTGATTGTTTATTTCAATAGATCTTTATACAATTTTTCTATTTTACTAACTCCTTGTACTTTTATTTTCGATACACTCCAATCCTTATTTAAGGGAACCGTTAACTTTTCCATTAAAATGACACATCATCTATTAATCATTTAAATATATTCCACCTAATATCCACAGATATAACATAACATAAAGAAAGAGATTAAAAAAAAAGAGTAGCACGCCGGGCCTAGTGGTTAGAAGGAGCGGAGTTCACGGCTTCGCGGACTCCTCCGAGCTGCCGACGCTCGGTGTCCGATTAAACTCGACCGGCGGCGGCGGAGGCATTAATTGACGGATGATTTTCTCGGCGGAGTGCAAGACAGGGGTTTCGGGTGATCGAGGCGATGTATGAGGCACCAGTTGATGATCGTGGATCGGAGGGCGAGATTGGGGATGATGGTGGAGAAATCTGCGGCGGCGCCGGTGAGAGTGGGGTGGAAGGAGAAGGAGACGCAGGCTTGGACGCAGCTGCGCTCGAATGTGTGGTCGGAGGAGACGATTACAGGATCCGCCATGAGAGCGCCGGAGAGAGGGCAGAGAAACTCGGCCGGAATTTGGATCTGCTTGAGCGGCGAGGGGGATTTGTGGAAGGAGATCTTCCAGCGCTGCTTGCCGCTCCCATTGCTAAAAAAATGGCGCTAACGGAGTGGGAGATTAATTAAGAGAGATTGAGGGATTGAAGAAAAGAAAGAGATTAGGGAGAGGGACGAAGGTGGATGAAAAGGTGAAGGAATTATTGTTTTACCTCTTTTTATTTTATGTTGATATTTTTCAACTATAATATTTGGTGGAATATTTTAAGTAATATATAATACGTTATTTTATAACAGAAAAGTTAACTGTTCCGTTAAATAAGGATTGAAATATATCAAATATAAAAGTACAAAGACTTACTAAAATAGAAAAATTATACTCCAGGATCTGTTAAAGTAAACCATCAAGTATGAGGACTTAAACATATGTTTTGCCAAAATAAAAGCTACGTTCCGTTAAATAAGAATTGAAATATATCAAATATAAAAGTACAAAGACTTACTAAAACAGAAAAATTATACTCCAGGATCTGTTAAAGTAAACCATTAAAGTATGAGGACTTAAAAATGTGTTTTGCCAAAATAAAAGCTACACTTTTAATCAATTAAAGCAAGATATCTTTCGTTTACCATCCAATAAAAATATAAAATTATCATAAAAAGTGTCAATTAATATTTGTGCCTGATTTATCCACATTTTATGAGCATATACTCACTGACATAAGTCCATCAAAGAAACTTATTTAAATCAAAATTTTTACCGCCTATCTAATTATAATCCAATACGTACTTACATTATTTTAAATTAATTAAAAAGTACTCTGTATTGTATAGGTAGAATCTCAATGTTATTATAATAATTGAGAAATCGGAAAAATCGGTTCCGGTACCGGTTCCGATATTTTAAATAAAATCGGTTCCGGTTCGGAACCAGAATCGACCGGTTCCTAAGCGGAAACCAGATTATAATTCAATTTTTATTTTTATAATTTAATATATTAATAAATCTAATTAAATTAAATTAATTTTGAATTAAAATAAAATAATTTGAAACATTAAGTGATTTTTAGATTTAAACAGTGTTAGATTTGCGAGCTCTAATTTATGAAATATTTAAAATGTTTAAATCGCGATACTTTGAATCTACAATTATTTCCTCAGTCCATTTTTTATGAACTAACTACAATGATTATGACATCATATGTTTATTTTTAATTTCCAAAAGAACTTATACAAATACAATATCATTTCATATAATAGAAATTTAACTTTATAACAAATTTATGTAACAATTTATTTAACATACGATGATTTTAACCTGTTTGTCAATAATTTATTAACTTTGCCGTTATAAACCAAAAAGTCACAACAAGGTCAATTAGTATTGGAAATCCATTGAATATTTTAGCCAAAAAAAGGAAAAATGGAATTCAATTTTAAAATAAAATTGCTAAAGCGTAGAACTTTTATTTTTATTTTTATTAAAAAATTGCTAACACAAACTAGTCTGATGACCTACTACATTTGGCATCACTCTTATCCATATATGAATATTATTGTATTGTTGGTTTATATTTTTTTTTGTATTTTTTTTAATTTTAAGGTACTATTTGTTATATTTATAGATGTTGGATTATTAAATTTTTAGGATTGAACTATTTAAAATTATAAAAATATCGAATTAAAATTACACATCGGTTTCGGTTCGAAACCAAAATCGACCAATTCTTAAATGGCCGGTTCCAAACCGGAATCGATCGGTTCCGATTCTGGTTCTAGGATTTATGAAAATTTAAAACCGATTAACCAATCCGATTACAACCGGAACCGGTCGAATAAGCATGCCTAACAAGATGTACTTGCGTTATCAAATTAATTGATAAATTTTTTTATATAATTTGCATTTTTGTTCCCGATTTAATATTCACCTACTAATTTAATTAAAATCAAACAAATTTGAAATAGAAAAAGAAAACTAAAACCCTAAAAACCCCCCCGAGCAGAACGATGTCGTTTCACTGCTAATTCCATTTAAGAAGCTTTTATTTTGGGGAGCACGTACTCCAGAAGCATCGGATTACTTGAACAGATAAGTAGCCGATTTCTTCGATTTCTGCCAATTCCAAAAGTTTGCCAGCTCCATGGAAGCCACACTTCTTAGAACTCAACCTCATTTCTACGTTCAAGGTTAATTCTATTTTCCAAGATTGTATTTTTTTCTTATTTATATGACAAATAAGGGGCTGCAAATACTGGTCGAATAATTTGCTTATACTGCTACTTTAACTGTGTTTGCTGATATAGTTTATTGAGGACTCATGGTGTTCTTGGCCCTTTGCTTAGTAATATTTATATTTTTTTTATGGTGCTCGGTTTTATTATTGAATGTTGTTATGCTCTCCCTCAGCGCTTTGTTTGTAGTTAATTTTTTGTTTTAATGCTTTTGGCAGCTGGGAATTCGTCGTGCAATTCCCAATTTCACAACACAAGATTATTCGGAAACCGTATATGTGCTAAACCAGTATCTCTGCAATTAAGCAGAAAACGGTTTTGTTCGTCAAGAGATCATGTGTTGCTGAAAGAAAACAAAGGGTTTTTGTCATTGAATTGTTTTCGGCAGAATTCAGCAATTGTTCGAGCTGCTTCCGCAGATCCAATAAATTATGAACAGTTTGCTGATACATCAGGGAGCAGCGAAAGTGCTCTGAATGTGAATGGTTTCGAAAATTCAGTAGCCTTGGATCTGAAGACCGAGCCATTCAGGAATCGGTTTTTGAATTTTTCACGGTTTGGAGCAATCCTTAACAATGCTTTGGAATCCTTTTTTAAGAGTGAAATACGGACAAGGCTGTTTGTGACTGCTGTCTTGTTATTTGTGAGTCGCCTTGGCTACTTTATTCCCTTACCAGGATTCGACAGGAGGTTGATGCCTGAAAATTATCTCAATTTTCTCTCTGGTTCTACTGGTGAGAAGAATATCGCCTTCTTACTTGCAGACAGTTGAATATTGACATGATTGATCTTGTTATAACATTAGTTGTGATTTCACTATTTACAGAGGAGCTTGGTAATCTCACACCGGAACTTGAGCTTTCTCTCTTTCAGCTCGGGCTTAGTCCTCAAATAGCAGCATCTATCCTTATGCAGGTTAACATTTAGATGTACTTACTGTTAAGTGAAAACATAGACCTATGAATTGCTTGATATCGTCCACCATAAAAATGATCTTGTAACCTTTGCAGAGTCTCTGTGCTCTGTCAGATAGTTCACTATGTACAGGAAATCTTTCCTACCCTCATTTATTTGCAGAGAAACCTTACATACTCAATGTTGCAAAGATGTCACCTTTTGCTAGATAACTGTCATGCCCAATCCCAAGATTTTTAAAACTCAATCAATAACCATGTTGCACGAATATTTTCTCATTACTATTCATGTTAAGAAGAAATACATATTTTCCAAGCTGAACCAGTTTGCATGTGGTATTTAGAAGGAAAAGGTTTGCTACAGAGGAAAAGATGGCTCTCCTAGTATCCATGATAACTTGAGGACCATGTTGATAAAAAAATTCTGCGATCTTTAAATTTACAGATCAGTTTTTATAAAGAGGTGGAGTAGCTAAACGTCATATTGGCTCCTTTGTCTGGATCTAATTATTTTTAGCAATGTCAAAATGTTATGTCACTGCCTCACTTTGATCTATCTCTTATATCATGCTAACTACAGTAATTTTGGTTCAGATCTTATGTGTCCTTCTCCCTCCCTTAGTGAAGCTTCGGAAAGAAGGCTTAGATGCTAATGAGAAGATCAAGAGATATATGTGTGTCTAGTTATTCATCTCAAGCAGTGAGACAAGCCCTTGTGAAATATTTTGTTGGTTTTAGAACATATTTTAATTGCCACAGAATGATTTGAGTGTTTACTTGTATCTGATCTATTTTTCAGATGGTGGATTTCACTAGGATTTGCTCTCATACAGGCTTTTATTCTTTCTTGTTATTCACTTCCCTATTCTATATATGCAGCTAGCCACAGGTAATCATGAGAGAAGACATTCGTTCATGTACTTGAGCTCTATATTCGCAATATAACTTAGATTTGCTAAACAATGATATAATGAAACTCAGTGTTCACCTCTAAATGGAATTTCTCTTTAAAAAATCTCAAAAAGGTGACATATCACCATCATATGATGCCCCTGACTGATCACTCCATGCTGTAATCAGTCTTACAAGTTGCGTTTACATTAGCACAATTTTTTTCCTTGTCCTTTGAAGTGATGGGATTTCCTCTGACCAAAAATATGCAGGGTAAAGCATGTCATGATCACAACTTTATTTCTGGTGTGTGGTGCGATGACCATGGGTTGGATATCTGACAAGATATCAGAGTCCGGATTCGGTATTTATGTTCCTTTATGATGCAAATATACATTTTTGATATCTGCATCGTGCAATTCATTATATTTTCTACTATTTTTAAGTATCTTCTCTTTGTTTGTTATTTGAAATTTTGAATGCACCTTTTCATTTGTGGAGTTCTTTAGGCATAAATTATCTAATGACATGTAAAAGTCCTTTGACCAAAAACCATAAAGAAATAAAAGAATGAAAAGAAACCCAATAACTAATAGTGAAGCGCATTATAATATCATGATGCAGACAAAATATGTTCTGATTTCTTAGAGTAGTTCAGAAATTAAATATTTACATGGCTTTAAATTATGTTCCACTGATTTTATAACCTGCTATATATGGCCAGGTCAAGGATCATCTTTAATTATCTGTGTCAACATCCTGACTGGTTATACTGATACATTGTACAAGATGTTGGCTCAGCTCTCAGGTGAGCCTGGAGAACAAAGTCTCTAAGATCTATACTGCTCTCAGTTCATTACGTTTTGGTTTCTCTCTTTAGTTATCTGGTATAATCACATAACATGTCTATCTGTGAATTTTTTCTGTTTTGTTTCGTCTTAGTTCAAGAATTCTCTTAAATATTCTTGTGAAAGACTGAAGTTATATATTTAGGTGTAGTTTGGTTGCTATGACTCATTATCATATGATTATCCATCTAGGATTAAGTTGTGTGATTATTTTAGTTGGAGGAGGATGACTATGACTCATTATCACATGATTAACCATCAAGGATTAAGTTATGATATTCAATCTCATGAACCAAACATAATACATATTCAATCATGAGATATAATCTTTCAAACCGAACTGGATCTTAGGAGATCAAATCATTTGGGGCGACACACACACACACATTTATATATTTATAGTATATGTTACTAGCTGATGCAACTTAAGTTGATAATGGTGATTACATTTTGGGGCTTACTGCTCAACTGCAGGAAGTTCTGTGAGCTGGTGGCCATATGTCCTTGCAGTATTAGGTGTCTTCACCATAGTTGCAATGTGGGCGGTTGTTGTAACTGAGAGCTTCCGAAAGATCAAGTTACAATATTATGGTTTCAAACTTGCTTCCGCCACCAGGTAACCATTGTGTTTTTTCAGAGAATAAGTCTTGAGTTGGGTCGTAACACAAAATTTCGTAGTATTTAATTCAATAAACAAGAAATTGGATACAAATCAATATTTTTTTGATTAAAAATGTGTGCTAGTTCGATCTCTATCTGTCACCTGATTCTTTCCTTCGATTTGCTTCTTGGATGATCTTTGAATGCTTGTTGAGATGCTTGAATTTGAAAACATCAATTAATAGGACCATCTTGTCTCCGGACTGAACGCTAGGGTTGATCAAGAACGCATCGTTGATCTTCAAATATTTTGGATTTCACAATGTCAATAAGAGGACTTTTGTCTTGTTTCCTGATTGAGCTTTGGATTTGGTTCGGTTAGAATAATATAGATGGCGTTCACCTTAAATCCTTGTTGAACATCATCCTTTATATGATTTTGAGAAGACTTAGACGAATAATATTATGATTTGCACGAAGAACGCCTTGGATGTTGGAGGAAATACTAGAGTATTAGGTAGAGAGACCCCCCCTTCAATTGGAGAATAAGGTTGAGCATTAGTGGAAACTTGTAGAGGACTCCTTCCTCTACAATATTTCACCCCCTTCGCTTATCATTTATGCTCACCCAACACCCCTATTTATAGACGCATAAGAGTGGGGGCTTGTGGGCTTTGGGCCACCAATGTCATGGACCTTTAGGGCTTATATGGAATTTGGTGCTTAGTTGGCACAATTTTCAATGGCTCATCTTCTCCAACTTTCATTGCCATGTGTCGATCTCCCATTGGTCAATAAAAATTCATAGAAAATATATCCTTTGGGATACATTCCATTAATACAATAGAAAATATGATTATATTTAATGCCGCAAACAAATCTTGATGCCTGACCTGAGTCACCTGACCAATGTCCCAAACTTAAGATTAACAACAAAATCTGTTGGTAACAATTCTTTTGCTTTCTTTTTCTTTATTTTGTCTGTTAAGGGCAGAGCTTCAGCTACTCAACATTGCTATCCATTATTTTATTTAGTTTTATTTTCATGTAAAACAAATGAAACACACAATACAGTGATATAGAGAATGGGTTTAGTTTGAATCTTATATATTCTGAAAAAGTTCTGGCTACTAACTGTACCAGTTTTTTTATTTTTCTTCCTTCTCTTTGCAGAGAAGATTCTCCTATAACCGAAGTTGAACCTTATCTTCCGTTCAACATAAATCCTGCCGGGATGCAACCTGTACTTACTACTTCATATTTTCTGGCATTTCCCAGCTTGATTGCAAGGTAGTGTGGCTTCTAATTTCTTACTGTTTCTCCTATTTTTTGTTTGGTATGTCAATTCAATTAGAAAGAGGTGTCTAAGATTTTTGTTGATACTTCATGTTAACATGTGGGGTATTTCTTGGATTCAAGCAATTATCTTATGAGACCATCATGCATTGCATAAATATGCACGCATGCATGTTGATTTAATGGGCTAGGACCTGCTTCAGACTACCTTCTCCCTTCCTAAATACTACTTTCATGTTGAACTGTTTGTTGTTCTATCCTCTCCATGGTTATGTACATTTTACCGTTTTTACGAGTTTTAAAAAAACTTAAATGTGGTTTTTGTCCTCAGTGTTTTTGGCTCGCGCTTATGGGAACACGTGAGAGATATCCTGAATCCTGATACATCGCGCGGTGCAGATCCTTGGGTTTATTATATGATATATGCATTTTGCGTCTTCATCTTTAATATAATCGACATAGTAAGCAAATTTTAGGACCTTTTTTCACATGATAATTTCCATATTAGGTCGTTTGTATGGGTTTTAATTAACGGAATGTTACAATCTCATTCAGGCCAATGTGCCAAAGGAGATTGCTGATTACTTGAATAAGATGGGTGCAAGAGTTCCAAATATAAAACCTGGAAAAGCCACTGTTGACTTTCTCACGAAGATCCAAGCTTCAACACGTTTTTGGGGTAAAATGCTTTTACTACATTATTCAGTGTGCATGCTACTGCTATTCATCTTAACTGTACTCTGCCAATTATATTGCAGGTGGTGTATTGCTAAGTCTTTTGGCGACTACATCAGTCCTTCTAGATCATTATTTACGCAGTATCAATGAAGGGTTTCCGATTGGTTTCACTTCAATTCTCATCATTGTAAGTATATACATATCTCAGATGACTTCTCTTTGCTGGTAAAATAGATGTTCCCAATCTTTCTCTGAACTTTGGAAAATGCATATTTAGGGCCTCTTACTTTTGAATTAGTTGGTGTAAAATCTGAAGTCCCCTTAGGTATATTTATGTTGAAATTGGGTCCTTGTACGACACGAGAAACAAAGACCTAAATTTAACAGTTCGTAAAAGTAGATGGGTTAATTAATTATTGCAAACAAAATAGAGTTGATGTTCTTCGACATGGTATCTCCAGGTGGGTTCGATCATTGAACTGCGAAGATCCTACCAAGCATACAATGTAATGCCGAGTCTTGCTAAGGCATTGCAACGCTATGGACTATGATTATCACGTTAAGGAGAACGAGGCCCTGTGATGTTTAAAAATTCTTGAATGTATAAATGGATGGCGGGATCTGCTGTTTCAACGAGATTAGAATCATCAATGGTTAAATCGAGTACTCTCGTTGTAGCAAGCAATAACCGTAGATTGGCAGGTCAGTTTTTGAACAAGGTAGCAAGTTTGGGAGCTGCTGATACATATGTAGAAATGTAACTTCATTTTGAGTCTCTACACATGTAATACTAATTGATTGGATATGTAGATGTACAACAGCCAAGGAGACAAAAATTTGTTAGGTCACATGATTTCTACAACACTAAATGTGCGATGCACATAAATTACTGAATGTAAGTAATTAATATGTAAATAGCAGCTAACAGATGTACAGTATAATACATTTTAGGTATAATCAAAATTTAATTAAAACTATCATAAATAAATAGGTATAAAATAATAAGTATATTGCAGGAGTGTATGATAGGGTCGTAGGTCGGTACATGATGCGCCAATTATGTTTTGAAATACGGTTTTTTAACATGTGTACAAGACTTTATTTTAATAAGGTTTCATGACAGAAGAATGAATCTAAGAAGAAGTGTATACAATATGGGTAGCATTTAAAGCTTAATTCACCTTGATAAATACTGTCACAAAAGAACAAAACATGTGAATGTCTGAAGATCGCACATTGAGACTTTTTTCCAAGCATAATTCAGTACAGTATTTGGTTATAAATAATTAGGATTCAAGGTCAAATATAAGTGAGATTTTTCTCAATATTAAGTATTTTTGATAAAATAATAAGTTTAAGTATAATATTCAGTACACACTGAGAATTGCTTACACAACACTAATTAGGAAATCTCTAATTAACCCTAATCAACACCATCTCTGCCATAAGCCTTACCAAAGTAAATCTGCAAGATATGCATATTTTAGTTTTGGACACTACTTCACAAAAGAAATTCATTATCAAATTCAATTTACGTTTTACATAAATACAATAGAAATGGTTTTAGTGGTTGGAGAAATATATAGCCCATATGGGGTGCATGCATATTGTCTGCGTTGATAATTAATTATTGCTTAAGATAGACACAGCACGTGTTACGAAATCTCAAACACTATTTTTGTCAGCGTAAATGAAGGCATGAAATTGGTTGATTAAGATTAATTCTGCCGTAGTTTGCATTGCAACTTTTTTTGAATTATGCAATACATATTTTAATTTATGGAAAGGGGAAAAGATAATAGTAATAAGCATAAGCAGAGGAGGGGAAAAGATAATAGTAATAAGCATAAGCAGAGGGAAAAATCAGCATGAAAAAAGATATGCGGTGAACGTGGATCGAACACGTGACCTTCAGATCTTCAGTCTGACGCTCTCCCAACTGAGCTATCCCCGCGTTGTCAATATATAAAATACATTTCATAAAATATACCTTAACTTAGACCTGCCCACGGTTCATGAACCGCCGGTTCCAGTTTTGGAAAATATGGAACCGGAACCTAACCGTGAGGCTGTTTCACGGTTTCGGTTTCGGTTCAAAAACCGGCGGTTTCGGTTTCGGTTCCGAACCGCCGGTTTTTGAACGGTTCGTAGCGGTTTCGCGGTTTTACGGTTTTTTTCCTTAATTTTTTTTTGCCATATAATTTGAAATTATAAAATAAATTGGAACAAGGAAATGGATAGTTTTAATTGAAGAGAGAAATTCTTGTTAACACGAAAATGAGGCGAGTGTAAGTGAGGATAGAGAGGAGTATTTATAGATAAAAATAGAGAGAAATGAGATCCAATTTGAATTTAAAATCAACATTTAAGAACAAAATAAATAAATAAAAATAAAAGAAATGGTGTTTTGTGCAATCAATTTTGAATAGTGCAACCATCGCCCACGGCTAACCAATCAATTTTGAAGACTCAACTAATCAATTTTGAAGACTACAAATTCATTAACCTATGTTAATTTGAGTATTATGCTTTATTTAAAGTAATCAATTCTTCTAAGTTTTATTAAAAAATGTTCGATAGATATTTATTAATAATGATCCATACTCCATAGACTCCATACGTAAAAAAACTATGTTAATTAATAAAATCGAAAATAGTATTTTAAAGTTATTACCATAACCATACTCCATAGACTCCATCTTGTAATTTAGTTATTTTTATTTTATTATCTTTTCTCTTATGTTTTCCAAATTACCATCCAATTTTACCAAATAGTATTATAAAGTTATTTTTGCTACAAAATTTTGTCCCACATTATTGTTTCTACATATATTACCAAATCTAAAAATGAAAGTTACTTATATAAGTATAAAACTCATAAACCGGATCATTCAGCAATGTTTTATTGAATGGAGTATAGTTTTAATATAAGGATTAACTATGTTTAAATTTATCATTGCATTGGCGGTTTGGAACCGTGAAACCGTCCGGAACCGGCGGTTCGATCGCGGTTTCGGTTCGAAAATTTTGGAACCTGAACCGAACCACGGTTATAAAATTCACGGTTTCGGTTCGGGATATGTTTTGCGGTTTCAGTTCGGAACCGTAACCGTCGGTTACGATTTCGGTTTTAACCGTCGGTTCGGTAAACCTTGGGCAGCTCTACCTTAACTACGAGTATCAAGGTTTATTCGCATGTTTGCTTAGTACGGAGTAATTTTCTGTATCTAACAATCATCTTACTTAATAAAGTTATTGAATCAAATTTAGCTAAGTCACACATGTAATGACAAATTTTCGGAATATCTATCAATGGCTCTCTTTCTACGAAGAAAGAACTCAATCGTCGAGGTATCACACAGAGAATTGTATCAATACGATAAATGTACATTAAATCAAATTTATTTTATTTTTATTCTAGTTTAGATCTGTGCAGTAATTGTCGGTGTACTAAATAAGGTGACCCTATTACATTTTTGGATGCATGAAAATTAAGTAAATACTAATAGTAATGAACTTTTTAACTGACTCATAATCAGAATAAAACCCATAATAGGAGTCAGTTGAGTCAGTTATTGATCTATGTATGTTCTTTATTGTACTCATTTTTATCCACTGAATCTGTATTAAATTGCTACACATAATCGAATAAATGAGATTTCAACATATCCAAATTCAAACAAAGTTCAACAACATAAATTCATAAATAGGACTCACCTAAATTTAGCTCTAAATCTGTGCATTTCTTGGCCATCAAATTTGTATTTCTCCAATAATGCAACGATAAGAATATATATTTACCTAAAAATAATCTCAAATTACTCCCTGCACATCTCCCTAACATCAAAGCGACTGACCTAACCAGTGGCGTGCGCTTCTTTGCAGTGTCGAATGCTCAATTGATCAATCTATCGAAGAAGCATCCCCATCTTTCATACGAACAGCACAGATCACTGCATCAAACCTCAAGTTATCATCACTTGATGGTTTTGCATCGAAAGCCATTTTGATCTTGTATTGCGCTAGCCAGGGGAATGAGGAGTTTTTGTTGAATTCCACCCCTCTCGTTTGAGTAAAACAGCATACAGAAGCTCGTTCCATGAGTCAGGGATGCCAGGGAGGCACCAGTGGCTGCAGTCTTGATGCTGAAGAGCAGAGGGTTGGGCTGCAGGACCTAAGTAGTAGTATGAAGAGTGCCCGTCTCTTCTTTGGGACGTCATGCTAGTCACGTTCAATAATTCTATAACTGGGAGTCTCTGACGTTCGGACAAGGCATCAACAACGGTTTTGAACCCCACTAGTGTTTCAGGTGACATCGTGGATGCAGTCAAATCTGGGAACGTCTCTAGGTCACAGCCACCACCGGTGTTCCAATCCCCTCCGCTGTCCAAGCAACAAGACATTAAACGAATAGTTCTCATTGCATCATTGTGCAACATCTCCTATTACATCTATGGATGATTACCAAATCTCGAAGAATACAAAAAAACTAAATTTTGCTAATGGGAATTCATAGTTATTCTTTTTAGGTGCAAAATATAGCACTTTCATTAGTAGGTTTTTAGTTTCCTTGACACAGTGAAAACCATCCATCTGTGCAGAACGGTGCAATAGAGTGCCGACTGAAAGGCTAAGTATGGGTTTAGCGGAAATTTCAAGATTGAGTGTATGATTGATACCTGAAATGTACGGGAGCATAGGTTCGGAAGATGATATGTTTTGTTGAAACATTTACATGACGATCGATCCAGTCCATTACCGTAAATATAGACCTACGGAAGGCATCTTCGACGCTCATCCCCATCTTAATCTTCATCCCTTCTTGGAAGTAACATCCCCTACGCGTAATAAGAATTTCTCGGTTTCAGCCTTTGATCTAATAGGTACCAAGTCATATTATCTCGTTGAGATTGTTTTGCAAATAAAAATATTGAAATTCATGGTATATGTAGGAAATGAAACAAATATTAACCAAATACCGATTCCAGGGATAGGACTTAACTGAAACATTCAATTAGATGATCTAATGACTGATAGTTGATCGAAAAATTCTTGAATAACTTCTAAGGTTATCTCAAAATAGTGATGTTTTCTCTTTTGCACTTTTGTCGTTGTTCATCAGAATAATGTCAAAATCAAAATAGAAAACGAGATAATAACAAGGAGAGCACGAAGCGTACACTTTGATGGTCTTCTCGTTATTCCACCAGTGTCCGGTGTTGAAAATCAGTATATCCGCACCCTTCCACTTTGACGAGCTCCAATCCATTTGATCCAGCTTCAATGTCATTTTCACATTTTTGGGGGCACCAGTGGGCGCCCGGCTCTGCAACACTAGAAACGGAGCTCTATAGTACTCAATTGTGCAGTTATAGTCTTTAAATTTAAAGATCAAAAAGCCCATATGCTTTGTGATAGGGTTGCCATTAACTTCATAAATCGAAGTCTTGTTTGGAACTACTGAGGATAGCATGCAAAGAAGTGACTCCCATTGGTTCCTACCAATAGAGTCTCCAACAAATGCTAGGCGCTTGCCTCGCAGCTTCTCCAGCATGACTTTCGCATCAAATCTACACCAAGTCAAGAAACGATTAATGCTGTCTTTCACCAAATGATAGAACCTACTTGGTTTTATAGTCAAAATGAAGATACAGTACAGAACCTACCAATATGTGCAAGGATAATTCAATCATTTCAACAAACAAATTAGAAAAATATTTGACAGTAGTGCATGTTTAGTAGGGAAGATAGATAAACAAAACATGATAAGAACTTAGTCGGTTTTGACACAAATATCTCAAGCTAGTTGACAGTCTAAGAAAAAGCAGTACATACCGAGCAAATTAACCTAGCAAGTTTATGAGTTGCTATCAATAACATAGACACATGAAAGTAGAATATACCAAGCGACTTGGGTGTGTAAACTGAAGAACAATGACCAATCTACCACAAAACAGTAGAAAAAGAGCACTCTGCATGCTTACTGATCGTTATCAATAGAATTACACACAAAATTATTAGAAATCCAAATAACTACCATGAATTCAAATAACACGCATCACCATACTTCAAAATCCATCCTCACACTACCACCATCCTTGACCGGTTCTATTCAGGTAAATACAAGGACTCTTCTTGCATTAGGCGGTTTCTAGGCTATTGAATGCGACCGAAATGTACCATAACCACCAATGAGCAGATACCCCCCTTGTCAAAACAATAGAGAGAAAGAACCTCAAGAAAACCACCATATAATAGTGAACTGCATACCAGAATCTAGACCTAGCTTCTAGTATTACTAAATCTGGAATCTGTTGTTTTCTTTTCTCCTCAACAATAAGCCAGCAATTGAAACATCAAATTCCAATCATCCCTCACAAATTTGGGGACAAAATTTTTAGCCTGCATAAATAAAGACTACATGACATCTAATTCACTCAGCAACTTCACATATTTTTGCCAATATGAACTCACACACCCACACAAGCACACAGATTTGGAATTGCATCAGCATCAACTAACCATACAGCATATAACCAACCAAGCAAAAAAATTTGCACAGAATAATTCAAGCCCACATAAATAGTAAATGGCATCTCAATTACTCAACTTAACATCTCCAGTTTGCCAATCTAAACTCTGTGTCTCTTTCACACACAAACACACACAGATGCAAACACAAACCTTGGCAAGTTGCAATGATTGGGCTGCCAGCGCCACTTAGTATAGAAATTATCTGGCCTGCCGTTCTCACTACACCTGAAACCCTCATCCAAGAAAGCGCAATCCCGCGATTGGTACAGCGGATACCTTTCATCCCACTCCCATCTCCCATTAAATACATCACACCCATCACCGCCTGCTTCAAGAAATCCCACCCTCTCCTGCCCCGGCAACGAACCATTCGGCTTGAACCATGCCATCAACGATGAATTCCCATGAAAGCTCTCCACAACGCTGTAGTCCAGCAGGAAGAAGCAAAGAATCAAGCATAGGCAGAAGGAGAAGCAGCCCACAACGCCCAGCGTGGAATCCGGAGGTTTCAAGAATTTGAATTTCTTGGAGAAATCGGAAAGGGGCATGTTGCAAAACATTAGTCCTTGAGATTTTACTTAGAGCAGACAGGAAAAATGGGTTAATTATGAGAGAAGAGTAAGGTAAAGAAGTTATAGTAGAATGAATAATTGAATTTGAATGGAAAGCAGAGCAACTTCGCCTTTACTAGATTCCCACTCCTCGACCACGACAATGAAGAGAGAGAAAGAAACATGAAAAATGATGACACATTCTTTGCTATATTTTATTGCTCTGCCGTACTTTCCCGCCCGCGTTTACGAGATGGGAGCGACAATTGCCAAATGCGTTTTACTACACCACAATTTTATATTTTTATCTACATTATCTTACCACTTACGCAATATATTGTTTTAATCAATAAATACTATTGTAGCACAATTGGATTTGGAGTGGACGACCACAATTATATTCAAATTAATTAATACTCTCTATTAATTGAGTCGAGTAATACTTACCAAATTAATGATTATTAACATTCGGATAATATTTTGTTACACTTTTTTATTAAAATGCAATTAATCAAGACTAGTTATGTAGGATGCATCGGATTCTCCATACCGTAATATTGAATACGGACTATATAGTTGAATTTATAAATATAGTTGGACATCTTCATTTATGAATTTTGGTGTGCTTCAAAACTTGAACGTACAAACTCGTCAAGAATCATAACACGGCATTAAATAATTTATGGGTTTTGGCAGGTCGAAGCAACCCAAAGTTTTAATCATAAAAGAGTTTTTTTACGGTTAATAGTACCAGAATTCAATTTTACCACTTTGGTTCATCCAACTAACTATACTCTTTTGATACTCTTTAGCGGTATAGTCTCCATGATGTGTACATGTGACTCCGTAAATCTCCAATAATTATGATTTTATTGGAATGCATTTTTTTTAATTACCCAGCTTTAAAAAAGTGTATATCTGGTTTTAATTGGCTCCAATCAATGTTTAGTGAGAGGTCCCTACCAACAATGGACAATTGAATGAAGTGGGATGCATCTAGATGCTAGCCTAACGTTATGCATGTTTTGTGGGGATGAGATGGACACCAAAATTCTTTTATTCATACAATATAAGACAATCTATGAATCTGAACCCTTCAACACGCATTTTATTTTATTTTTCTTAATTTTGCAAATACTACTAGTGGTATTTATTGGACTCGCTTATGGCCCATAGATCAAAAATATTAAATATTGGACCGACTTCTTGATAGACACCGAATCTCCAAAGAGCTCCAATTATCCAATCCAAGGATACATCCATATTATAGTCTTGAGAATAGTTTTCAGTTGTTATAATAAAACAGTAGAATGTTTTTATACACACAAATTATATTAGAAGTAGCATAAAATCAAATCATGTAATCAATCCACAAACGGATATTAATGGAAAAGTGGTTATATGGTTTTTATGAAATAAAAAGTGGCCGGAGAATGAAAGGAGATGAGATCCTATGCTGGATTGTATGCTAACTTATGAATCTATACATAAAAAATAAAAAATTGCCGACAAACAAATGGTAATTTATCATCTTAAAAAATGAAATTCGAAAACGCCGACAATCGAACGAAATGCCAAATTCATCAAAACAGAACCGAAAACATAAAAACAAAGGCCACATTAAATTATAATTGTCGATTAATTGATTAACAATTAAGTAGATCGGCATAATAGAAACGTAATTAAACCTAAAGAAAAACCTAGGAGTGACTAATCATCGGTTTTGTCATCGCCTTCGTCGGCGGGGCGGGGCAGGTCGGCGTCGTCGGGATCGGTGTCGTCCATTGCGGAGCGGGCCTTGACCATCCATGGCTTCAGCGCCATCTCGATCGCCAGCCAGCCGAAAGCCAAGGCTCCGAATACAATCGCGGCCGATTTCGTCGAACTTGACTGCGCCATTTTGAGTTTAACGGAGAAATAGAGAGCGAAAGCTGTAGCTACGTTTGGGGGTTTTTTCTATTGCGATTTAGGGTTTCTATAGCATAATTCTTTTTCCCGAGGGAGAGAAAAAGGGATTCAACTTAAGTTTGATTTAAATTGCACAAGCGACCATTTTATATTTATATTTTAAATATTATACCATTTGTCAATCATTTCCAAAATGATAAGTTAATTGTTTACTTTATTTTATACACAAGTATATAGTTAAAGACTTGTTCCTAAAAAATATTCCGTTCTAGTTTCAACAAGAAGAATTCGATTTAGTTGAATAAAAAATATTTGTAGTAATACTTTTAGCATGGAAAATAATTACTATAGACCTTTTTTACAAAATATTTAAGGCAAGGTTAATTGTAAGTTAAATGACTGCTTCTATCAAATCTGTCATTTTATCGATTAAAATCATGAACTTTAGAAGGGGTGCATTCAAATCACCAATAACTTATATGTTTCAATTCTTGATTTGCAAACTTGAATGCCACCCTTTAAAGGAAAATTGAACATCTTACAAGACCTTTAAAATTTTTGCTAAACTTATTAGTATTCATAAGAGAGAAAACTCAAACATAACACAAATTACAATGGAATAGATTTTCCACGCAATGTCATGTTATTGTTTGGGTTTTATTTGATGTTTGGTTGGTATGTTTTGTAACTTTGTTACAAATTGTGCATTATTTGGAAATTTATAACTAACATGATTTGATGCTATATGCCAGTTTCTTATTGGATTTATGATGCAGGGCTAATGGATTACAGATCTGGTTAAACTTTTTGTTACATGTCATTGTTTTTCCACTTATATAGTTCAAAGTTCAAACCCAAAGTTTTGTGATGTAGGTTCCATTTTCGGCATTTCGTATTCTAAGCTTATTGGATGGTACAATTCCTCTAAAAACTGTTGTTGGAAAATCATGATCAAGGTCAAC
Organism: Salvia hispanica; assembly: GCF_029641045.1. Taxonomy (NCBI): domain Eukaryota; kingdom Viridiplantae; phylum Streptophyta; class Magnoliopsida; order Lamiales; family Lamiaceae; genus Salvia; species Salvia hispanica. The sequence goes on from NC_142697.1 coordinate 18,106,089, forward strand.
TGATAGATTCATTGCATTACTAATACTAGGTTCTTTAATAAGTAGACTGATTACTGGCATTTTGTGGGATAATAAGAACATTTTTGTAGGAGCCTTGCATTGTATTTTGGCCTCACTGGAGTCTTCGACTTGGACCAGCCAGCCACCCAGTTGTTGCGTCGATGGTGTGGGGATCAGATATGGAGTACAAAAATACTACTAGGTTAGTGTTGCGATTCAGCTCTATCCAGCTGAATATTGCAAGCTCAACTCCACAATTACAATCCGCAACGCCAAATCAACAAGATCAACGCCACAAGTCACACAAAAGAGAGAACTCAAGTTATCAACCAATAACACCAATTGCAGAATGTAATACAGATGAATTGAAAGATTCACATAATCAAATAAGAACTCTATGTAAGGAATTGAACGATAATGAAATACTCCCTCCGTCCCACATTTGTAGTAACATTTAGTTATGGCACGGGTTTTAAGGAATTGGTGGAGTGTGTAATTAATGAAGTGAGATGTGGAGTGTGTAATAAATAAAATGAAATGGTGGATTGGGATGATGGAGTGTGTAATAAATGAAGTGAGATGATGGACTATGTAATAAATGAAGTGAGTTGGTTGAAGGTGAGTCCTCTTTGACTTTTTGGTTTTTATTTATTTATTTTTGTTTTGATTTATTTTAATATAGATAATGACATTTGAGTGTAATTTTAGTGAATAATAGGGTAAAATTTTATGTGCAAATATGGTAAATTCTAAATGTTACTCCAAATGTGGGACGGACTTTTATGGCAAAATGTTACTACAAATCTGGGACGGAGGGAGTATGAAACTCAGCTAAGATAGAAGTGCTACAGATCCACGATCCTAGCCCAAGCGCTCAGTGCACATTCACACCATTTTTTCTTGAATTATCAGAGGAGAGCCTCTGTACTTATACTCAATCATTTGCATTTAGACTCCTCAACTTTCCTTCCCTCTCATTTCTACTTCAGCTGACGTGGCACTCTAGCTGGCACATAAGTCTTGTGATCGTAAGAGCATCCACAATGGCTTTAGGCCAACCATAGGCCAGCCACAAACTCCTCCTGCCACATCATCAGGACAAGCAACTCGACAAGCAATAGACTAGCCATAGGCTGACCACATCATCAGAACTATTAAAAAAAAACAACTAAATTTACGGAATTAAACACAAAATACGGAATTAAATGTACGACACATATACGGAAAAAAGCAATAATTTCTTTTAAATAAAAAAAGTACGTCCCAAAAAAAAATTACATGATTAAAAAAAATACATAATAAAATAAAAAACAACTATCGCCGTGCAGTCCTCCGCACCCACAACTCTTCAAATCCTTTTGGAGTTGAATATGGGCATCCACTTGGCGCATGTCGGCATGTGCCTAGAGGCGGCCGGTTTCATCGTGAGGTACCCCCCGTCGTACGTTGGGGGTGGCCACGCCGTGGCTTGGACCGGCTTCATCGTCATTGGCCCAACTAGTCAGTTGTACACCTTCATCTTCGACTATCATGTTGTGCATGATAATACATGCGTACATTATAGAAACAATGCAGTCGACATGCCACAAACGCGTTGGACCCTTAATTGCCGCCCATCGAGCCTGGAGCACACCAAATGCGCGCTCCACGTCCTTGCGCGCTGACTCCTGTCGTTCCGCAAAGTAGGCCATCATGTCCTCATTTGCGCATCTGATCGTCTTTACAAAGACGGGCCACCTAGGGTATATCCCATCCGCCAAGTAGTAGCCCATATCATGCCGGTTGCCGTTGGCGACAAAACTGATGGCCGGACCGACGCTCTGGCACTGCTCGTTGAAAAGGGGCGACAAGTTGAGGACGTTTAGGTCGTTGTTCGACCTGGCTACCCCAAAATACACATGCTAAATCCACAGCCAGTAATCAGCTACGGCCTCGAGGATCATCGTTGGATTCTTTCCCTTGTAGCCGGTGGTGTAGAACCCCTTCCGGGCAGCGGGACAGTTCTTCCACTCCCTATGCATGCAATCTATGTTGCCTAACATCCCTGGGAACCCATGCTTCTCCCCGTGCATCTGCATCAGATCCTGACAATCTTGGGGGTTAGGGCTTCGAAGATACTCGTTCCCGAATATTTCAACGACGCCCTCACAGAAATTCTTCAGACACTGCAGGGCATTCGTCTCACCTATGTGGAGGTACTCGCCCCACATGTCTGTCGCGCCTCCGTAAGCCAACTGCCTGATTGCCGCAGTGCACTTTTGAAGAGGGGTGTGGCCGGGTCTGCCAGCCGCATCGTGCTTGAAGCGGAAACACAGATATCGACGCTCCAAAGCGTCAACGATACGCATAAACAGCTCCCTGCGTATCCTAAAACGGCGCCTGAACAGGTTGGCGTTAAACCGCGGCTGCTCTGCGAAGTAGTCGTCATATAGCCGCTGATGTGCAACCACGTGATCCCGAGCAATCACTGCTCGGCGGTGTACAGCGGGTCGAGGTCGAGGTACCGCCGGCTGCAAAGCACTTTGTATCAACCGGTCTATCCCACCGGACGTATAGGCCTCCAATGCTCGTCCATTTTCCGTTCATACTCCTCATCACTACTACCACTCGCGTTACTCATTTTGCGTTGTTGGTCTTGTACAGAAATTAAGAGAGAGAGATAGCTCGTTAGTACAAGCGGTGCAAATGAAAATGACGTTCAAATCGAGTATATATAGTGTTTCGGAAATTTAAAAAAATATGCGCGCTGGCCGATCGCTCGCCGCTCGCCAGCCTACAATGGCGGCGAGCGGACCGGCCAGCGCTGGGAATCGGCTAGCCGGTCGCTCGCCGACCATTGTAGATGCTCTAACAATACATCCCCCTTAAGATTCATTGTCCTCAATGAATCACATAGATAAAGCTAGGGATGTCAATATAGCCCGCAACCCGTGAGCTGGCCCGAATAGCCCGCTAAATTTATAGGGTCAGGGTCAGATATTTCTAACCTGATAAAAATAAAACCCGATAAGCCCGCACCCGATTAACCCGCAACCCGTTAGGGCCAGACCCGAAAACCCGATGGGCTGGCTCGATAACCCGGTAAAATTTATATTTTTCAATTTTTTACTCCTAATTCGACACTTCGTTGACTAATTTTATGACATAGATAACTAAAAAAGATAACTTTCAATTTTATGGTAAATATATAAATTATATATTGAATTTTTATTAATATAATAATTGTTAAATAAATTAATCTCACTAAAAGAATATCTATATTTTTAGCATGCATTAAAATTTCACGAAATGTCACAAATATTAGTATTTTATGATTGAGTTTAAGCATATATATCAAATTTATCATAATTAAATATTTTATATTTTATAAATATAACTAATTTTCATCATGATTTATTGGATTGTTCGAGTCTTAACCTTATCGGTAGCAACCCGATTAACCCGTCGGGCTAGCCCGAAACCCGAGCTTTTAGGGTTAGGGCCGAACTTTTACAACCCGAAATAAATCACAACCCGGCAAGCCCGCACCCGATTGACCCGCAACCCGAGTAGGGTTGGCCTGAAACCCGATGGGCTGGCCCGATTTACATCCCTAGATAAAGCCTATTGACATTCTTCTTTATAATTGCTGCCTCTTTCAAGTGCAAGGGCTCATTCACTCTCACAAGACACCATACACCAGCTACCTTTCTCTATAATCTGATATGTCCATTTTATAATTGGATCGCACTTCTTTTATTCTTCCTCCGCTTAAGCAATTAGTCTCCTTTGCAGCCCACATTCACTTCTCTTCATTTTATCATGCAATAGTTAGCCTCAAATTATTGTCTTGATCGATAAAAATATTGACACTGTTGGAAAGACAAAAGAGCCGTTGCTCATTTATTGAAGATGAGTTCCTAAGCAAGTGGAGGTTCCAACAGTGTAGAGTTCCTAAACTATGTAGAGTACCAATTTACATTTAATGATGTACTAGAATATTCTCATTCACCCTATAAATACTAGGGTAATGAACATTTGGAATACACAAGAAAAATACAAACATATTTCTCTCTACTCTCTACATCAACTATGTCTTATCAATCCTTCTATAAGTCTCTCGATTACCATCTTTAAGATGGTATCAGAGCAGGAAACCAACCAAAAACCACAAATGGAGGTAAGCCAAATACATGCTTTCGAGCTATTGACCGAGACAATCTCAAATCTAATTGATTTGTACAAAACCAACACAAATCAAAACCAAAATTCCGACCAGCCGAAGAACTTCGTCGTTGTCTCCAATCCCTACCAACATCTCTCTTCACTCAAAATCTCTCTCACCAAAATGGCACCAGAGGCAGAGAAGGTGCCCGCGGCAGAGAAGGCTCCGGCTGAAAAGGTGCCCGTGGCAGAAAAGGCTCCGGCTGAGAAGAAGCCGACGGCAGGGAAGAAGCTGCCCAAGGACACCGGCGTCACCTCTCCAGAGCCTGCACCGGTGACCGACGAGCCGCACAAGGCGGAGGTTGTGCGGTGGGGAAGGAGGAAGAAGCAGAGGAGGCGTGGGGCCAGCACACCGACGGACAACGCCGATCCTCTGCCGCCTCCCAAAAGTCACAAATTCTTTCATAGCTCCGGCGGCGGGTGCTGTGCGGAGGGGAAGAAAGAAGAAGTGAAGGAGGTGGCTAGAATTATGGAATGGCCGGAAGGGGGGTTTTCTAAAAGCCTCACATCCATTTTGCAAAACAGCCCCCCCAATTTCAAAAGAACCCCAAAATAAACCCCACACCAACTTTTCATCCAATATACACCCCCAATCAATCCAAAAATTCGAAAAACAACCCCAATCTTTTGAAAATTCGAAAATTACACCACATATTTTTGAGTTTAAGCCTTCCATCCCATGTATAAATTCTTTCCAACCTCTAGCGTACTCTTCATCCTCCCACATAGGACTGAAAGATTACCATTGGATTTTTAATTGTGGGGCAACTGATACCATGTCCTTTGATGCATCGGACTTCCTCGATATTTCCCAATCCAACAAAAAAATAAAAAATTGTCCAAACAGCCAGTGGGGAGTTAACACAAGTAGAGGGGGTAGGCACTATCACTATCTCACCAACCCTTCGCCTCTCGAACTGTCTTTATGTTCCTTCATTGTCCCACAAACTGTTGTCTGTTAGTCATGTAACAAGAGATTTCAACAGCAATTGCTAATGCAACCTAATTTTTGTATGTTACAAGATATCAAGACGGGGACGATAGTTGGGCGTGGCACTAAGCGACATGGATTGTACTACGTGGATGAGATAGCCTAACAGAGTACTGCGATGCTAACTCACGGACTAACTGACTGACAGATTTGGCTCTTGCATCACCGGTTAGGGCACCCATCCATAAGATATCTTCGCCTACTCTTTCCTGAGTTAGTTTCTTCTACGCATGTTTTAAATTGTGAAATTTGTGTTTTGGCAAAAAGTCACAGACATTCCTTTAAGCTAAACAACACTAGAGAAAAAACACCTTTTGCTTTGGTTCACTCTGATGTGTGGGGCCCTGCCCCGGTTACAGGAGGACAAGGTTTTCGATATTTTTTGTTGTTTATTGATGATTTTTCGCGTATGACTTGGATTTATTTTTTGAAAACAAAATCAGAAGTTTTTGAGAAATTTACTAAGTTCTATCGTCTTGTCCAAACCTAATATAACTCCAGAATTCAAATCCTTAGATCTGATAATGGGAGGGAATACGTGAACTCTAGGATGACATCTTTCTTCACTGAAAAAGGCCATGTCCACCAAACTTCATGTGCCTATACACCAGAACAAAATGGGGTAGCCGAACGAAAAATTCGTTATATCCGCCCTCTTCATTGAATCAAACATCCCAAAGTCCTTCTGGCCAGAAGCAATCGCAACTGCCGTCTATCTCTTAAATCGTCTTCCTACAGGGATCCTTAACTTCAAAACTCCTTTAGAGGTCTTCTCTTCCCAAAACTCGGTACCATCATCCCTCCATCTCGACACAAAAATTTTTGGTTGTACCGTGTTTGTCCACATCCCTAAACATGACCGGAACAAATTCTAACAAATGTGTCTTCTTGGGTTATGAAAAAAATCAAAAAGGTTATCAATGTTATGATCCTTCGACAGACCGTATGTACACAACTATGAACTGCGACTTTGTTGAAAGCGAATACTTCTATAGCCAATCTAGCGGTCATGGGGGGAGTGAGTTAGAAAACTCGAGTAGTGACACACTAAATTGGCTACCTATTTGGGGAGAAACCATTCGGGGGAGGGGGGGGAGGGGGGAGAGAACGACCAAACCAATCAGCCAGACCATAATTCTGTCACAGAAGTCGGTCCAACAGAGGAAGTTAGCAGTACCACCGGGCTGTCAAATTCCTTAGTACATAATGTGCCACCTCAGAACACTGCTGAGCTATCCGACCAGTCTTCAAATCCCGAGGTAAAAACTTCTCATCCGGATATTGATACCTCATCTGAAAGCACTAACAGTGTCAGGAGCAATACCGAAGACCCAGTTACGGAACAAGATACAGGGCACGACAGATTGCCCCGCAGAAGTACAAGGGGCATTCCCCCTCGAAGATATTCACCAGACTGGAAAGGACGGAAGACTAGATACTATGTTGCCAATCTTACCCGGGGACACCTTACCGAAATGGCTAGGGCATTCGAAGCTGCACTGTATGAAGAAGAAGAAGAAGAAGAGATTCCACAGTCTTTTGATGAGGCAATGAAACACAAGCACTGGAGGGAAGCAATGAAGAAGGAAATCGATGCCTTGATGAAAAATGAGACATGGGAGAAGTGTACTCTACCCCGGGAAAGAAACTAGTAGGATGTCGTTGGATCTTTACCATAAAGAGACGTGCAGATGGTTCAATCGAGGAATACAAGACAAGATTGGTTGCTAAGGGATATACTTAGGTGTATGGAGTAGACTACGAGGAGACTTTCTCCCCTGTGGCCAAACTAGATACAGTAAGAGCTCTTCTTTCTGTAGCTGCATGTAAGGATTGGCCGTTATACCAGTTTGATGTTACAAATGTCTTTCTTCATGGAGAACTTGAGAAAAATAAGGAAGTCTATATGGAGGTTCCCCCAGGTTTTTCTGAAGAATTTGGGAAAGGACGAGTGTGCAGACTAAGAAAGACCCTATATGGGTTAAAACAATCCCCCAGAGTGTGGTTTGGAAGATTTTGTCAGGCGATGTTCAAACATGGCTTCAAACAGAGCCATTCAGATCACACACTATTCCTGAAGACGAGAAATGGAAAAATGACATGTCTAATCATCTATGTTGACGACATGATCATAACAGGAGATGATGCCGAAGAGATCCAAAATCTAAAGGAGAACCTTTTCAAGGAATTTGAAATGAAGGACTTGGGAGCTTTGAAGTAATTCCTAGGAATTGAAGTGTTGAGATCCCAGCACGGAATATTTTTAAGGCCGAAGAAGTATGTACTCGGCATGTTAGCCGAAATGGGCCTACTGGACTGCAAGCCTGCTGAAACCCCAATGGTACCTAACCATGGGTTGAAGATTGTGAATGGAGCTACGCTTACAGATCGTGAAATGTATCAACGGTTAGTAGGAAAACTTATCTATCTTGCTCATACTCGGCTTGATATCTCATATGCAGTTGGAGTTTTGAGTCAATTCATGCATCAGCCTCAGGAAGATCATATGAATGTTGTCATGAGAGTTGTGAGGTATTTAAAAGGAACAACTGGTTATGGGGTATTCTTAGAGAAGAAGGAAGATTTGGAAATTGATGGGTACACTGATGCCGATTGGGCAAGCAACCCCGTCGATAGGAAATCCACGGGAGGGTACTTCACCTTTGTTGGAGGTAACTTAGTCACTTGGAGGAGCAAGAAGCAGAAAGTTGTAGCCCTATCAAGTGCGGAAGCCGAATTTCGAGGGATCAGTAGTCTGATGGAGATACTTTGGCTTAGAAGATTGTTAACAGAAATTGGCTTTCCACCTACACGGAAAAGTCAACTTTTTTGTGACAATAAGGCGGCAATCAGCATTTCAGAAAATCCAGTACAACATGACAGAACTAAACATGTAGAAGTCGATCGTCACTTCATAAAAGAGAAACTTGAGAGTGACATTGTCGAATTCCCATTTGTCCGATCTGAGGAGCAACTTGCAGACATATTGACGAAGGCAATGAGTCCTAAAGTCTTCAAAGAATTTCTTGACAAGTTAAGCATTGGAGATACCGTTGCTCAACTTGAGGGGGAGTGTTGGAAAGACAAAAGAGTCGTTGCTCATTTATTGAAGATGAGTTCCTAAGCAAGTGGAGGTTCCAAGAGTGTAGAGTTCCTAAGCTATGTAGAGTACCAATTTACATTTAATGATGTACTAGAATATTCTCATTCACCCTATAAATATTAGGGTAATGAACATTTGGAATACACAAGAAAAATACATACATATTTTTCTCTACTCTCAATATCAACTACGTCTTATCAATCCTTCTATAAGTCTCTCGATTACCATATTTAAGAAACACGATAAAAGTAAAACTTGATAATAATCCATTAACTAACGAAATTCGTAGTATCGAAAATTGTCAAATCAAAATCCATATTAAAATCAATTAGATAATGCTCCAACTATAGGTCCAAATTTGGCCTAGTCCAATTTGGCAATTTCTTATAGTGACTAAATTGAATGCGATCAGGCACTTCATTACTAACGTTTTAATTATCTTCCCACTACAGAAAAATGAATAAATCAACATTTAAATTTCAATTTAAAATTTTAATTGATACTTATAGAATCGCACACTCATTATTGTCGCTAGAAGCGAATCTAGCTTTCCCAATTTTCGTTTGCTAGAAAAATAAATCGACATTTTTCTAACTTTTCAATATTCACTTTTCTATATATTGACCATTAAATTACAAATTCCAATAATAATTATGTGGATTCAGGAGAAAAGCTCACGCTTCCCAACAGCCCAAGTACTGAACTAAAAGCACTTGCTATGCTTATTTGAAAAAAACTCACCCCAAAATTGTGAAAATAATCGGTGCAAATACTCTGGAATCAAGGTATGTTTTCTCTTTGGTGATCGTTCATCGACTTGAAGTGTTTTCGATGTTGATGTTGTTGTTGTTGTATATTTCAGCTAGAAAATTATCCAAGTATTTGTGTAGGAATGTGAAATGCATGTCGCATACTATGCTTCTGTTGCACGAGGATGATGAAACTGTGATTTTTTTGTGTGGTTGTGGGAAATGGGAATTGCTCGGGTGTTTTGATTTTGGTATACTTTCACTAGTGGGTTGTGCGATTTGCTGTGACAGTGTGACTTTGTTTGAAATACTAGTATATATAACTTTCGTGATGGACTTTTCCCATTCCATATTTATAATATTGAGGACAAAAAATTGGTCGGATATTTGATTTGTTCATCTGATTCTCATACAGATGGATGGGTGGGATTTTATAAATGAAGTAGGACCTAGCGGCGTCAAGGATAAATTTTCTAATGGGTCGAAACAAATGGAATTTGATGATGATGTAGACTTCAACTATTCTGATTCTGAAGATGAGGTGGATTGTGCCCTGCAAGAACTGGACAAAGGCTTCTTGAAAGGGTTCTGTAAGAAGGCTTCAACGGCGTTCTTCGAGAAATATGGTTTAATTAGCCACCAGATCAATTCTTACAATGACTTTGTTAAGCATGGGATCCAACAAGTCTTTGAATCCATTGGGGAGATTATGATTGAACCTGGATATGATCCTACAAAAAGAGGAGATGGTGAGTGGAGACGTGCAACTCTTAGGTTTGGAAAAGTCACACTTGATCGCCCTACATTCTGGACCGGTGAAAAGTTTTCTTCGGTTGATGGTGCTAAAGAGTTTTTGGAGCTTTTGCCCAGGCATGCACATCTTCAAAATATGACCTATTCATCCAGGATTAAAGTTGAGACTTTTCTTCAGGTAATAGGTGGTTTCTTTCTTCTTCATTGTAGTATATTCCTCTGTGGTTGTGTAGATCAGTTGCAGTGTGTTTTATTTTCTAGCTTTCCGAGTTAAGCAACCGATTCTCCACTTAATGTGGTTAGTACTCGATTTTATAATAGTTAAGGGTTCATAAATGTTATAGCTTTTTTATGGGTGTTAGGGAAATCCACTTGCGTATTGGATTAACTCATTGTAATATACTAGTAACTAGTAAGTAGTTGATTTACCGTGCAATTAGATTCTTGGTTTCATTCTCATACACTCAAGTGTTTTGATGCTCCAATTCCAAACAACTTTAGTTGCTTTACTTTACCAATGGAACAGTGTAGACTAGGATCTCAGCTAAGTGAGCAACACAAACTCATGCTAATTTGTAGATATCCATAAGTATTCGCAAACCTTTTAGTTTATTTCCATTTGGAGGAGCAACAAAATGAAGGTGGCATTCTAACACCATCTTTATTTTGTTTCTCTTATGTTCTTTCAGATATCAATCTGTTTTGATAATCTCAATATTTCAGGTGTACACAGAAAGCCCCTCGAGAAGTGACAAATTCAAAACTGGTGTAGATATAGTTGTTGAGAAGACAATACTGAGTGAGACTCAGACTGATGTTAACTTTGGGAGACTCCCTGTCATGGTGAAATCGGACTTATGCTGGATGAGTTCACCTGAACCTGATGGTAAAGAAAAAAGAGATTGTGAATTTGATCAAGGGGGTTATTTTGTTATCAAGGGTGCTGAGAAGGTAAGACTTATTAGGTGTCACTGTTTCATTAATTATTAGTTGGGAAATGTGATAGTGAGTAGAAAGTATTGAAATCTGATTTTTTGTATTGCTTAATCTTATTATTTCTGTCTCGTATTCCAACTGATAGATAACTTCAGTAACACCTTGGAAATTCCATTATAGTCACTAAATATACCATGACTTGGTTGATCTTAGTAGCCTACGTTGTTGGCATAATCTGTTACTGTTGATATTTTGCTACACTCTACTTTATTATTACAACCCTTTGAAATTTTAAGTTGTACAAAGGTCTTTCTGTTTTCTGTTAGCTTAAAGTTATTGATATAGTCTTCAACTATTGTCGTAGACATTCATTGCTCAGGAGCAAATATGCCTTAAAAGGCTGTGGGTGGCTAAGGATCCTACATGGACAGTTGCATATCGTCCAGTGGCAAAAAGGAATCGAGTGTATATAAAATTGATTCCAAAAGTGGAGCATTTGATAGCTGGAGACAAGATCCTCACTGCCTACTTTTATGTCACGGAGATTCCTATTTGGCTTTTGTTCTTTGCTCTGGGTGTTCCAAATGATAGAGAGGTGGTTAAGCTGATTGGTCTGGACACTGATGAAAACTCTGCAATTTCAAATATACTCGTGCCATCGATATATGATGCTGATAAGAAATTTGATGGTTTCCGTAAGGCAGGCAATGCTATTGAGCACATCAAGAAACTGATGCAGGGCTGCAATTTTCCACCTACAGAAACAGTGGATGATTTGATTGATACCTATCTCTTTCCCAATCTGAGGAGCCGGAGGCAGAAGGCTTCTTTTCTTGCCTATATGGTCAAGTGCCTGCTGGAGGCTTACAGAGGGCTCCGCAAAGTTGACAATAGAGATGACTTTAGGAACAAGAGGGTGGAGTTGGCAGGTGAACTCCTTGAAAGAGAACTGAGGGTCCACATTAAACATGCGGAGAGGCGAATGGTGAAAGCCATACAGAGAGACCTGTACAAAGATAGGGAGGTGCAGACCATCGATCACTACTTTGATGCCTCAATAATCACCAATGGTCTTTCCAGAGCCTTCTCAACCGGAGCTTGGGTGCACCCTTACAAGAGGATGGAAAGAATGTCTGGTGTAGTTGCTAATCTGAGGCGAACAAATCCCTTGCAGGCAGTCTGTGATATGCGAAGAACTCGACAGCAGGTCTCATACACAGGCAGAGTCGGTGATGCTAGATACCCGTAAGTTTTCATTATCACCTAAAAGCTAGTGATGAATAGAAATTTCTTGCCCTATGTTCAGTAACAAAAGCAAATTTTATTATTCTCTTTAAGGCTGAGCCTTATTAACTCTAATATGCTAACTGGACCTGTTCTGAGCCATATCCTGAAGTTATAGGTGATTTATCATTTATTTAATTATGTCGCAAGTGGTGATATTCTGTTTTATTTCATTATAAGGAGTGTGTATCAGCATTCTTATATTTGGTATGAAAATAAGTATCTTATGATTGTCGAAATGGTTACTGCAGGCACCCATCTCATTGGGGTAAGGTCTGCTTTCTCTCTACACCAGATGGAGAAAATTGTGGTCTAGTTAAGAATCTGGCCAGCCTGGGTCTTGTCAGTACTAAAATCCTGGAACTAGAAAGCATTCTAAAGAGGTTTCATGAGTGTGGAATGGAGAATTTGGTCGATGATGGTTCTTGTTTGCTTGATGGAAAGCACAAAGTTTTTCTAGATGGAGATTGGGTTGGAGTATGCAAAGATTCTTCATCATTTGTTGCTAAGCTGAGACGCAAGAGACGCAAAATGGAAATACCTGATCAGGTGGTCTTAAACTCATATAATCTTCTCTTCTATCATTTATGTGGCAGATGATATATGTGTTGTATTGTATCACGTCCCAAAGTTGTTGAAGGTTTAATCATTCCGGAAGCCCAGAATAAGTTAGACTTGCTGACTTTGGCTTTACAAATATGTTATCATTTTTATTTTTTCAAGTAATCACTCAATTGCCCATACAAGTTGCAAATTCATTAACTTTATCATCTGTGCTATTGGATCCGTAGTGCTGTCTTGTCTGCATTCTGTCTCTTATGATACAATTTCATCAACTTTAGATATGCCTGATAGTATTCTGGTTCTATCTTGAGATGGTTCTCTTTTTTAATCTGAAGCATCCTGAATCCAGATAGTAATTAAAAGCTGAAAACATAAAAATAATGCCTCTTTATGCTTTCTTTATGGCTTCCAAGTGTGTGTAAGTCTATAGGTTTCAACATGGCACATATTTTTGTACTATTGTTAGATTGAGCTTTCCAGCAGTTTCCTTCTAAGTAGGGACATGTATCTGTATTATGGTATTTCTTGGATACTAATTCCTGTTGTCTGTTGCAGATTGAGATCAAAAGAGACAAGCATCAGGGTGAAGTGCGTATATTTGCTGATGCTGGAAGGATACTGCGACCTCTCTTTGTTGTCCAGAACTTGAAAAAGATCAAAGATTTGAAAGGAGAGTTTTTGTTTCAATCTCTTCTTAATAATGGCATAGTTGAGTTGATCGGACCGGAAGAGGAAGAAGACTGTCAAACTGCATGGGGAATTGACTACCTGTTCACTGCCGAACTAGATAACCCACCTGTGAAATATACCCACTGTGAGTTTGATAGTTCTTTCCTTCTAGGTTTAAGCTGTGGCATAATTCCGTTTGCCAACCATGATCATGCTAGGAGAGTTCTTTACCAATCTGCTAAGCACTCTCAGCAAGCCATTGGGTACTCGACCACAAATCCTAGCATTCGAGTTGATACAAACTCCCATCAGCTGTACTATCCCCAGAGGTCTCTTTTCAGAACCATGCTTTCAGATTGCCTTGGGAAGTCTAGGTATGCTGAGCATCACAAAGGGATGATGCCGCGACCTGACTTCTTCAACGGCCAGTGTGCTATTGTGGCTGTTAATGTTCATCTTGGGTATAATCAAGAAGACTCACTTGTGATGAACCGTGCTTCTTTAGAGCGTGGCATGTTCAGAACTGAACATGTTAGGAGTTACAAGGCCGAGGTTGAAAATTCAGAAGCTGTGGGGAAAAGAACCAAGACTGATGAGTTTGTTAGTTTTGGGAAGATGCAAAGCAAGATAGGGCGTGTTGACAGCCTTGATGATGATGGCTTTCCCTTTATTGGTGCAAATCTCCAAACTGGTGACATAGTCATTGGAAAGCATGCTGCTTCAGGGGTTGATCATAGCATCAAGCTCAAGCATACTGAAAGGGGCATGGTTCAAAAGGTTGTGCTGTCAGCCAATGATGAGGGAAAGAACTTTGCAGTTGTGTCTTTGAGACAGGTAATTTTATATTTCAGAACTTTAACCCCACATTCTCTCTCCAAAAAAGGTAGCAGATGACAAAAACAAAAAGGCATTTAGAAATGTTGATCTGTTATGAGGAATGTAATTGCCTAAGGCATAAAAATCTTTTGCTTCTGTGCATACAGTTTCTGCTTGTTCACACTATTTGACTTGAAATATACTTCTTGTAATTGTGTATTCTCCTAGTGTCAGTTGGTGGTATTTCCCTTTACTTTATTATTGCTCTCTGGATACTCTCTTCATTTATCTGCTTCTTTTGCTGATTCTCTGGCGTCATACCATGGAGTATGTATTTGTACAGATATTGGAGTATTTCTACCTAAAACATTACCTTTTACAATTTCTATTATGGGATCACCTAGTGAATTGCTCTTTGAGATTTGTATTCTATGACCCTGTTTGCCTTCTAGGAGCAGGCTGTTTTTGTGAGCATGATATAGAAATCTTGGCCTCAGTAACTCCATGAAATTAGATGCTAAATAGTATGATACACTTTTCCAGCTCAGTAAGTACTAATTACACTGTGTCTTCCTATTTAAAACTTCCTTATACACTCTTTACCTCAACAATGCATTCAAAGTATGCTCAGACGCATGCACTGTTTTAAGGGATTACTACTGCTATTTACGTATATGTTGGATATAGAATGCATTTTTGTGGTCGAGCACACTGACCCAATCCCTTATACACTTTGTGTTAAGTTTCTTAACTTTCCCATGTCTTGTTTCTGGGTACACTTGTGCTCTGCCCAGGTTCGTGCTCCATGCCTGGGGGACAAATTTTCGAGCATGCACGGGCAGAAAGGTGTTCTGGGGTTTCTGGAGTCTCAGGAGAACTTTCCTTTTACCATAAAAGGAATAGTTCCAGATATTGTGATAAACCCACATGCGTTTCCTTCTCGACAAACACCCGGACAACTTCTGGAAGCTGCCCTTGGCAAAGGGATTGCACTTGGAGGTGGACTAAAATATGCGACCCCATTTTCCACTCCTTCAGTTGAAGATATAACCACCCAACTTCACAGGTATTTATCTTTAATGGTGGAGTTTTATAATATTTGACTTCATAACTGATTCTTTGCTCCTAAGTACCGTCTTATTTATAAATATAATTCCATCTGACTCCCAATTTTTGCATTTCATCGTTGGCTATTGAATACATCATGTTAGGGCCAAAAAGGTATGCTTATTAATCAGGACTGTCGTTTCAAAAAGTTGATTATATATTGATCCATTATAAGTAAGTCAGATTTCTAAATTAGTGCTAGTTTGAAGATCTACTTCCCATAATCAGACAACCTGAGAAAAAGGTTTCTAACTTTCTATATAGAATTGTCTTTCCCTTGATATCTATATTTTCCAACTTAAACGACTACGGCATCTTGTCAGGCTCGGATATTCCAGATGGGGCGGGGAAAGAGTATATGATGGCCGTACAGGTGAAAAGGTTGAATCTCTCATCTTTATGGGGCCAACATACTACCAGCGTCTTACTCATATGGCTGAGGACAAGGTGAAGTTCAGAAATACCGGGCCGGTTCACCCTCTTACTCGTCAGCCCGTTGCTGACAGGAAACGCTTTGGTGGAATTAAATTTGGTGAGATGGAACGAGACTGCCTTATAGCCCATGGTGCAGCAGCCAATCTACATGAGCGTCTATTCACCCTCAGCGATTCATCACAGATGCACATATGCAGGAAGTGCAAGAACATGGCTGGTGTGATCCAGCGATCAGTGTTTGGTGGTCAGAAGGTTCGTGGCCCATACTGTCGATTCTGCGAGTCTGTGGAAGATGTGGTGAGGGTGAATGTGCCTTATGGGGCTAAGTTGCTTTGCCAAGAACTCTTCAGCATGGGGATTTCACTCAAGTTTGAGACTGAGTTGTGCTGATTTTCTATGTAAATCTCTTCAGACAACTATGCATTTTGTTCTTAGCTATTTATGTAGATGAAGATGTATGTAAGAATTTCTAACTTGTATGCAACTTTTCTTAGCTAATGGCTGCTGTGAAAAACTATGTTTTGTTTCCAGAGAAATTCCCCTTTTCCAAGCAGAAACTTCTGAATATCATATCATATCACATCATCTCCAATAACATCATACTATTGATTTATGGACACTTGAAAATTGATGTGTGTAACCTTGAATTGGTTTTGGATTTTAGAAATAATATCGGATGCAAAAATTACTATTTCATGGCGTTAGAGTACAATCCTAACAATATGTTCGAAAATCGAAATAGAAGGTTTATTGGATTTCAATATTGTGATTTTATGGAGTGCGTGTATCACGGGATTACTAATGCATATTCACTGATTCACACATTACATGTATAAGATTGTGTATCACTGCAATTCACGCATTACAATTTACATATACATACATAGGATTGTGATTACCAATACACATTGACTACACATTACATATGCATACATATTACACAAGTAAGCAAAAAATGATATAGCTGCCCCCGGAGATTGATTATAAAAATTTGTTTGCATATCCCCCTTTCCTCTTTCAACCCAACAACAATGTCATTGTAAGAGAAACAATAGATAACAACAGACTCCATGGGGAATTCTTCATCATCAATCACAGAGGGATCCATCCATGATTTCGTTGTCAAGGTTCGTTATCTCTCATATATCTGTTAGAACACAAGATAAATATTTGAATGAAGCATAGGACTGCCTTGCATTGGATTGAGATGATTTCACTAATTCACGTGCTAAATCAATTATAATCAATAAAAACCAATCTTGATTTTTGTACACTTTCGAAGAGATTAAGCCGGATTTTCTCCTTGATTCTTCTATATTTCTTTCCAACATTATCAACTGGTATGCATACATGTGTTTTTTGACACATAAAAGTTTGTGTTATTTCGTAATGTGGAGCAAGCAGGACACTAAAGGTCAAGACGTCAGCCTCGATATATATAAGGGGAAAGTGTTGCTTATTGTCAATGTCACCTCCCAATGGTCTTCTCTCTCTTTTATTCTTTGTGTGCGTGTGGTGTGGTGTTTCCTTGAGACTGATCTTTGTTGGATGAAACAGTAGGTGCACAAACTCGAATTTCACCGAGTTAGCTGGGCTTTACACTCAATTCAAGGCTAAAGGTATGCTGTTTTATGCATTAGTACGACCTCTTACGATCTGAATTATTTCTGTTGCTGTTAAATTTGTTTATGTTCATTTTGATTCAGAAAAGGTTTAATTTTTTTGGAGTGTATTAGGTTTGGAGATATTGGCATTTCCATGCGACCAGTTCTCGAAGAAGGAACCGGGATCAAGCCAAGACGAAGAGCAATTCGCATGCACAAGATTCAACGCCGAGTTTCCCATATTTCACAAGGTCACTCTACATATACAATACAGTGAGGAAATTGAAAGCATTGCTATATACTACTTCACGAGGTTGTCTTGTGCTTATATTTTTGTATATTGACAGTGTCATTGCCTCATAATTAAAGGTGAAAGTGAATGGAGCAAATGCAGCACCAGTTTACAAGTTCCTGAAATCAAATAAAAAAGGGCATTTTGGGGGTAGCATCAAATGGAATTTCACCAAGTTTCTTGTTGACAGAGATGGACATGTCATCAATCGTTATGGAACAACAACCTCCCCAGCGGCTATCGCGGTCTCTCTCTCTCCCCCCCGTGCGCACACACCCCTCTTTCCCTTACTGATACTGCCAATTTCTGTGTTGCATTGCAGGGTGACATACAAAAGGCTCTGGAACTTGATCGTATCCACAAATGTCGTTGAGGCAAGGCGGGCAAACTTCATGCTGCATCATCAACGGGGAAGCATTTAGGTGCAAGATGTAAAACCTTGAGGGACTGGAACTCTACCATTTTGCCTTTCTTGATATTTCTACTTGAGATAATATTGGCCTTGGCGGCATGTTGTTGTATAGGTCTATGATGACTCTGTACTTTGTTTTTCTGATTAATTCTGAAGCCGATAAATAAATCTAGAAACCTTGATCAATCACTTTAGAATGCCTGATTATTAACAAGGCTGATAAAAGCCAAATAATTTTCTAATCATGAGGCTTATTTCAAAGCCAAATAACTTATCACACTAAGAAGCTTTCTTATCCCCTAATCTCAGGGTTTCTAGCACCACTGTATAGAAACTGAAAAGAATAAAGTGTGAAAACGAACACCTGGAAATTTGCGCTTTATTATATTACATATGAACAAAATGTAGAGGCACAATCACTTAATTTTCAGGCGTTTAAGGTTCCACATAATCTTAATAGCTAATAAACAAAACCAAGCAGATGCTGAAGTATCAGAAGTGAAAGATATGGACGGATTGCAAACTCAAGCAAGCAACATTTCCCACTCGTCGTCTGAAAGTGCCTTGTCATCATTCCCAGCAGCTTCATCTTGAGATGAGCTTTCCGTCGAACAAGAAGCAGTTCCTTTCTTGTCTCGAGTGTCCAGTGACTCAGTTCCTTCGTCAGGAAGTAAGTCCACCTGCTCCCGAATCAAGCTTTTTGAAGATGAAGCAGATGAAGCTAAGATGCAGCTGGTCTGGCTGGATGAGAGTGACTTGCTAAATGGAATATCCTCATCGAAAGTCTCCTTCAGCATCCTCACATCCTGACATATAACAGATATTTCTCCCCTGGAACAAAAGGAAAGAGGGTCGTCAGCTTGGGAATTGTTATGACTTATATGCTATGGACATCCAAAAGAAATCGAGCAACTTCACTAGCAAAAGATTCTGAAACTATTAGGGCATTTACCACCAACATTGATACCCACCAAGTATAAAAAAAGTCACATCAACAAAACAAACACCCACCAACTCCAACTTCAACAATGATAACCACCTTTGTTGGGGGCTCACACAAAATTAATACTATTCCTCTTCAAAGTAAGGTTTCGATGAGCAAAAAAATATTCAATAATAACCCTATGGAATATACAGCACCAGGATAACATTTGCAGATAAAAAATAAGGGTGGTCAGCAACCTGGTATAATAATAGCAGATAAGGGAAGAAAGATTTGTTAAGAACATGTGAACTTACTGCAACGTATCTACTGCACGGCCACGGTCCACAAGAAATTCGCGCAACTGCAACATATATAAAAACAAGATAAATTAGAAATATAGTTCAAGAAACAATGGAGTTGTTACAATGGTAAAAAAGCATTTTAGCATTCCTATGTCCAAATTAATTTACATATGAATCAAATAAATACCACTACTTTTAGAAAGATAAATAGATAAATGACAGTGAGATGTTTTTCCTGATTTTGTTTTAGAAAATTATTGTTTTTTTCCTATGAATGCCATTGTAAAAAATTTAAATCAGATCTCTACAAAATTAATAGTGGTTTCCTATCAAATGCACAATTATTTTTAATGTTATATACACCACTGACGACAGATACACCATAACCTAAGCATAATTGCAAATAAGTGCACAACATTTTTGACAATTCACGATTGTGTCCCAAAAATTTTCTGCCACCCAAGTGATAATGTGGCACGCTGGAGCTACATGTGGCCTTTCTTATGTCCTCAATTGCTGCAATCATCGTAAGCCCAATTTGAACATCTCCAGAACATACTATGTGGGTTATCGAGCGCAAACACACATCATATTATTGTGGAAACGCAAGAGATGTCACATGTGAATTTCAGCATGTCACATCATCCAGGTGCTGGATTATTTTTGTTGGGACACAAACTTGAATTTTTTAAAAAATTGAGTGCTTTTTTTAATTGTACTTACGTTGGGACACATATGCTGTTGGCAACAAACGATGAGACAAAGTGATATTTTCCCTAAATTATTTAAACTAGTTGTCAAACTATTTTTCTAAATATGAGGGAATAATATTACTCCGTATATAGCATTATTTATGTAAAAATATCATAACCATTAGTCATTTTGACTCGATGAGAATGGTGCTTCAACAAGAAAATGTACTTACCAGTTTCATCCAATCAATGGGATTGGGAGCAAACATACCAATCACCATTTAAGTACAACAAATATGAGACAAGTCACTTTACCTTGGAGTTATCTTCTGCTTGTTGGTTTAGGATCTTTGACTCTTGCAACACTTTCTCCATAATCAATTCCTGCTCAGTAAGGGCTTTCATTGCAGCATTTTCCTTTTCTGTTTTTTCTAGCTCAGCATATTTTATTACATTCTGAGCTTCAGTTAATCGCACCTCCAAGGTTTGTTGCATCTGCAGCAGAAAATATAAATAACTGTGACAAATTGACAATGATCAACCATTGAGGAATTATATGATTCTGTTCACCTTGTTAGCTAGCACCAGATATAAGCTAATAGTATACATGTAAGAAATAAAAATATGGTGTACGGTATAGGATTATATCTGGAGTAATTTATTATGTAAAGCCTAAGATACATTGATGTAGCTAAAAAGGAACCAATGTTAGGCAGATGTTGAGATGCATATCCAAACTATACAGATTTAAGAAATTGGCTGAAGTCATAGTCTAATTCAAAAGATCCTCATAATAGCACTAAAAAAGCGAGCAGCAAGCAAAATAATTCTCACACAGTCGCCAATCCCTCCAATAAGCTATGGTTGCTGCATTATTCTTTTCATCGCCAAAAACAAGGATCATCTTTTGACATGGACTTAGGAAGGTTTCATACCCATATTATAGAGGAGATTGGTACCTCTTCAAAAATGAATTGAAGCATTACACAACTCAAGTTTTGTTGGTTGTAAAATTTTAAAATAACTAGCACTTTCAGATAAACCTGAGGTAAGTACAAGACAACACCCAGGAAAAACCTTGAGCACTTCATGAAGCCACACAACTTTATGTTAAATTCAAAAGAGGTAAAGAAGAAGCTTTAACTTGAAATAATCCAAATTACTAACACATGAGAAAATATTACATAGTGCAAAAGCTTCAAGATGAATGAGCCCACAATGTTACACAAGAAATACTCAAGTAAGGTTATCCGAGGAACAAATGGAAGTCGTCATTGCACTTCTTCCACATCTCCCTATTTTTGTTAGTTTGCAAAACAAATATTACTAAGGAAGGTACCAAGTAACTTGAAAATGTCAAAAGAAGTCACTTTTAGGAACAATTGGACATCAAAATAAAGAATAACAATCTGACAAATCTGTAACACAATTGAGCATGTAGACTTACTACCACAGTACTATACGCAATAAATGTAGGAAGCATTAGCACTGAAAATGAAAGTGAAGCTAAAAAGCACCTCATTAAGAACAGCAAGATATTTGTCTCTTTCAACTGACAACGAGAGTGCACGAGACTGAAGCTCTCTCAACTCAGTTGCTAGGATGGCCTTCTCACCATATACTTCCCCAGCATGCTGGAAGAGGAAATATATTTAGCTAAAAACATTCATTTACTTATTTGGAAAGTTCAAAGTGCTTTAAATACTTGTAAACTAAATGGATAAGGTCAGTAATAGCAATACAACCATGGAATTTGTTTCCTCTGCTAGTTTCACCATATGTTTAAGCTCTTCAGACTTAACCAGTATATCTGTTCCACCCATAGCAGCTTCTACTCTGGCTTGTTCTGCAGCTTTCTCTTTAAGCTCCACTTCCCTCATTAAACTTACTGCAGAGTCCATTGCTGAGAACAACATTTTCTGCAAAATGTATCAGACATCTGATCAATTTTATGAAAAGTGTGGATAATTAGATTATTGGTAACTCAAAACATCACAGATTAAAATAATAATACTTGGAAGCTCGAAATACATGTCTAATGTAAAATGAATATAAGGGCATATAGATACAACAATGTAGAGTAAATCGGTCAAAAAAAGGAAAGATAATCATTTCAAACATTAGATTTTTTATCAAGATTCAAATAAAAAGAAAGAAATTGATTCTATCATACCTTATTATTTCTTGCATCAGCTATAATATTCGCAAGAGCATCAATCATATGGATTTTGCTAGATTGAGACATGGAGCCACTTAAGGTAGACTCATCATCAGAGTCAACGATGTTGTTACCAGCTTCCATCTTGGGAGCACTGTTACAAGGATAACTTACATCTAATTCCCCTGAATCATTTACAGACTTTTCATGGAGTGCTAACAACGGAAAATTATTTTCTGGAAGGCTTGCTGTTAGATCACGAACAATAAATGAAGCAGGTCCAACCACACAAGTCCCTTCATCTCCATAGGATTTCCCCTGTTCACATACGTCATTGGTAGTTGTATCAAACTCAGTCTCTAAGCACCTAGAGTCTGATCCTTCACTTAACATATTCAAATCTTGAATGCTTCCAGAATCTTTTCCTTGCAAGGTCCACATGGTATGACATGCATCATCAGATGCAAGTTGGATGCTGCTATTTGAAGCTGTCTTGTCAGTTTTGGGTTCTACTGACACTTCAATCTGAAGAGTATCTGCTCCATCCGTACTAGTCAAATGAGCAACTTCATCATGAGAGTAAATATCAGTCTTCAATTGCATGTTGTTATCATGTACACTTCCAGACAAATTCAAGTAAGCCATAACACCCTCTAGTTCATGATGTTCAACATTGGTATCAGATAAGGGTTCGGTATGGCCATCATTAACATCACTAAAAGACTTCTGATATCCAAAATTTGCAATATAACTGCTTTGGGCATCAGTTGTTCCTGCAACAGCATTCACAGATGTGCAATCCGCAGTTTGAACAGTGGTAACAGCACCTGCAAGAGCAGTTGGGAATTGGGATCAAGAAACAGAACCACAGCAACAGGGCCTGCCCCAGATATGCAGTAATTCACCATCTGGAACTCAATAGGAAAGTAAGCGACCAAAAGACAGTTTGGGTATCTTAATCAGATAAAGTTTCCAGCTTGATACCTCCTGATGATTCTCCAACAGCACTACTCCCAGTTGAAGGGGTATGTGGTCTCGATCGTTCAGAGAAGAAAGGTATAATCTCCACAAGCACAGCTTCAACAGCTGCATCAGCATCCTTGCTATGCTCAATAGCAACAGCCCTAAGAGCCCGAGCATCTATCTGTTGCCGAAAAAATGATAAGCCGCAAAAGTCACATTAATCTTTCTTAGGGAAAAAAACACAATATAACAACCAAATTTTCAGAATATAAATAAGAATCGCAACAGAATACGAGAATTTAAAAGCATCCTAAAAGTACCACCCGGAAACAATCATGACTGACAAAAATAATAAAAGTTGGGAACGCCAAAACGCACCTGTGGGAAAATCTCCTGCAATGACTTGTAAACTTTATTGAATCCCATCACCGAATTCTAAAAATCAGATCTGCAAATAACAAAAAAATTCAACCTACACGATCATACTGAGATATTCAAACTCAATCAGCTCACCAAGTCAGTACGGCATGCAGTTAAACCCAGATACAGGAAACGTTTAAATAACTTTCTAAACCTAACGCTCAATCACCTTTACATATAAAACGACAATTGAACCAAAATTTGATAAAGTGAAAAAGTAATTCATATAATCACAATAACAACAAAATAACTTTGTCTTCTTCGCCCTCTGTGGAGTGTGTGTGTGAGAGAGAGAGAGCAATGATACGAAGGCATCAGATTCGTAGTTTGTACCCGTAATCAGCAGGAAAACTAAACTAAAGGCGGAATTGAATGCAGAGAAACAGAAGCAAACAACGAGGAGAAATCAAACTGCAAACCCCTATAATTAAGAAAATAGAAGCTTAAATCTTACGAAATTGCGACCGAATTTCTTCGGCGGAGCAAAATGAGAACGATATCTCAATCTGATTTGCTCTAACGAAAGATGGAAACTTGTACGTAGTGAGTAGTGACCTTCTCTCTTTGAAAAGGGCTACGTCATTTATATCAATTCATTTAATGCTTTAGATGATTGTACATTTGAGATAACGTGGTTGATTTTGACTTAAGGTACAACGTGATGTAGCGGAAGAACACTATGGCGCTAAGAAATTGGGTAATTTGGTCATTTTGTATTAAAAAAACTTGGGATGATGGTTCGGTGGTTAGAATTATATCAAGATATGTCAATAGAAATAATGGGGGTTCATTGTTTAATCTATTCACAATTTTCTTTAATTTTACTAATATATTCGTTTTGCCCCTCCTGTAATAGTAATTTAACCTTTCAACGTCATGCAACTATTCCTTTCTTTTCCCTTGCTGTATTGTAGAGAATCTTAGTAGATTTATGACGAAATTAAATCCCATGAGCGTCTGCATTTAGTTTATTTTATGTCTAATCAAAAAAGGTTTTGTATATCAAGAATTAGAGCATCCGCATCGCCATCTCGATGCTGGCTCGGACTCGTCTTGGCGAGACGATCCAGCATCTAGATAGCGATGCAGCCCTCCCGTCGCGTCGTGTCGCGTATCCCTCCGCCTCGATGAAGCTGGCCAGCTCTGGCGCGAGGCGTGACGCCCCTCGCCGGCCTGCGGGTGGACGTCGTCATGCTGACGCAATAAATATTATTTTTTAAAAAAAATCGATTTTCTAAATTTTTTTTAAAAATTAATGAAGTACTAGTTTTTATAATTTAACTGTGCAATTTTTAATTTCTAGTATTTTTAATTATGTCTTTTTATTTTTTTTAAGATTTATTATGTGTTTTTTTTATTTTTTTAGGATTTTAAATTGTAATTTGTTTTTATTTAATGAAGTGTGTATTATTAATTGAATTTGGTGGAAATAAAAATAAAAAATGAAATTGAATGAATGGTTAAGGGATGAGATGGTTAGGAGATGTGAGATTGTAGGTGTTGTCTTTTAGTTAAGAGATGGAGTAAAAAGTGCAGTGGGGCCCATGAATAGTTAAGGGATGAGACGACATTGAGACGATATTGATTCAGGGATGTAGATGGCCTTAGAGCATCCTCATCCGTGCTCTTAGGTAAGAGCACGGAAGTGGTCCCGGACCCACTTTTACTCCTTGTCCTTAGCTAAGAGCACAACACCCACATCCGTGCTCTTAGCTAAGGACAAGCTCAAGGGTCTCACCATTCTATTATTCAATTTAAATACTCCAATTATTAAAAACATTTCTACATTATAAAAATACATTAAAAAATAAAAATTACATAATTAAAATCCTAAAAGATAAAACTTACATAATTAAAATCCTAAAATATAAAAATTACATAATTAAAATACTAAAAAATAAAAAATACATAATTAAAATCCTAGAAAATAAAAATTACACACGTGGAAGACTAGTCCTCTAACCCCAATTGCCTCTTTAGACCCCGGATCATTTGCTCATGTGTTGCAAGTTGCTCCGGAGTCATCTTAGACGTATCGTTCAAATAGAGTTGACCCAAGAGGGTCCACAACGTGTTGTTCGGGGATGGAGGAGGCACAAAGGGAGCCGGAGCGGGGGCGGGGGTGGCTGGAGTCGGGGCGCGACGGTGGGTGCTCGTCGCCTTCTTCCTTCCTTGCGGTCGGCGGGAACTGCTCGGGCCAGCATCGGGGCTACCCAAGTTAGGTCCGACAAGCTGGGTAGCCACATCATCAGAGGCGCCGTCGGATAGGGCTACTGACCTCGACCGTTTGCTAGAGGAGCTGGAGGAGGATGCTACTATGCCGCCCATATACTTCGGATGTAGGCGTCCCTCCTGCCAACAATCGAGGTACTTGAACACTTTGAACTTCATGCGTTGGTAGGTCGCCAAGGCGGCAGTGATGGTGTCGAGCTCGCTCGTGCCGCTCCCCGCCGACCGCTCTTCCTGGAGGTAATACCCCTGGAACTTACCGATTGCTCGTTGCATCTGAAGAGGCAATTGCGCGCCATACTATCATTGCGATAGATGGTTCCCCCCGGTCGGGTTTCATTGTAGAGGCGAGTGATGCACCACCAATACATATCCCCGGTGTGATTCGTGCCGACGCCCGGATCTTCGGAGACTGCCAAGTAGGCTTTGAACATCGCCATCATCTCACCCGGAGTGTATGGGGTGCGGGTGCCATGAACAAAAGGAGTAGGAATAGGAACAGAAGTAGGAGTAGGAGTAGAGCTGCTGCTCCCTCCCGATCCGGGTTCGGGTGCCCACCCGAACCTGGAGGCGTTTAGGTCGTGCACCGGGTAAGGACGGTAGCCACCCATAGCTTGTGAACCTTGGGTTTGAGGAGGGGCCGTAAATTGCGTTTCCGGACTAAATCCGGCCTCGGAGTCGAACCAATCGTGGTTCCAACCGCGATTGCCGGAGGGGTGATCGCCGGAGCAGGACATTGTGTAGTGTGGTGGGAATTTAGATGAGAGAGTATGAGGAAAAAAGATGAGAGAATGTAGATGGTGATAGAATAGATGAGAATATGATTTTTTTGTATTGAAGTGAGGGTATTTATAGATGAAAATGTGAATTTTGGGGGAAAAAATATTAAAAAATAAATTAAAAGTGGGGAGAAAACGGATATATTTTTTTGGGAAGTGGGAAAATATTTTTTTTTTATTTAAAAACATTTTTTTTAATTAATTTTGCATTTTTAAAAAAAATAATTTAAATAAGCCAACGGCTATGCCGTTGGCGAATAAGGCGACGCCACTTGTGCTGCTCAGCGGCACGGACGTGCTCTTAGCTAAGAGCAGCGCCGTGCCGCTGGCACAGGCAGACGAGCTCCATCAGCGGACGGACTAGCCGGTGCTCAGCGGCACGGACGGACGAGCAGCGGCTCTTCACCGCTGCGGATGCTCTTAGCAGCAAGGCACACAGATTATAAGTGATAGTAGTATTGTAGAATTAGTATGTTTTTGTTTCAGATTTTATTTACAGATTTGAATCCGAATCCTCCCATTCAAATGCGATGCAAGATGGTAAATTAAAGAAGCTTACATTTAAAGAAAACGATATATAGTCCCTAAGAATTCTCAACTAAATCGTAACCCTCACCACTAAATATATTAAAATCCTCACTCAACCCTCATTTTCTTGATCTTTACAATAATGTAGGTCAATAGCTCGAACCAACCTCTTTCAAGACAAAGAACCATGAGATCCCTGTCAACCAATATTCCCATATAAATACACACAAGACAATACCAATTATTTCAACAAACACCCCAAAACAAAGATAAAAAAAATGGCCATGAAATTACTAGCAGCCACCATCCTCATCCTCTCCCTCAGCACCCCACAAGCCCACTGGATCCCCCGCCGCCCCACGCCACTCTGCGTGTCCCAGCTGGCAATAGTGAACCGTGCGTGCGGACGTCTGCCATACGCACTAGTCAATCCACCATCCCTACCATCACCTCCCGCCCGAGAGGGAGAGGGAGAGGTGGAGAGCGGGCACCACCACCACCACCGGCAGCGGCGGGAGGGGTATGTGGAGACGGCGCAGGAGGGAGAGTGCTGCCGGTGGGTGAAGGAGGTGGACACGGAGTGTGTGTGTGATCTGCTGGTGCATCTGCCGCCGTTCATGACGAGGCCACTCCACGAGTACAAGGTGATCGTCGACGACAGCTGCGAGGTCAGCTTCAGCTGCGCCTCCAGATTGGTCAACTTCTGAGTTTTCTTGCATCAATGCAAAAATAGTTTGTTCAACAAAAGGGTATTCTCTTTCTAGTTAATTATCTATAGATATCATTTCATGTTTTCTTGCATCAATGCAAAAGGCTATATTTCATTTTGTAAGTGTCATTATTTTCATCATGGTAACATGTATCGCCATATTAATACATGAAATATTCCATTATAGTAAATTGTATCATGTCTCTTTTTCCATATTTTCGAATGGTATATGTATGCTGTATATATTCATTCAAGTTTCAACTTGGGCATGCTAATGTTGTTATATACGATAAGTAACATTTATTCATCAACGTTGATCTACCTTAAAAAATCATTTGTTCTTTTTTCTCACTTCATTTCTCTACCTTAATGGAGAGAGTATATTTCACTTGGAGCTATGTCTTATAACTAGGGGTGTCGAAACGTGTAGTGGGTAACGGGTATTTTCAGACCCGACCCGATACCCAGCGGGTATCGGCCACCCGCTACCCGCAAAAGTCGGGGTCAGGTTCGGGATCGGTTATTCAAACTAGGCGATTATTGGTTATCGGGTTACCCAATACCCGAGCGAGTATACCCAACTATCCGAATAATTACCCGATTCAAACTTTAATTAAATCTAAAATTTGTCCTTTATTTATACAACACAAAATTAAACCACCATATATCTAATCTCGTGGGACAACCAAGCATGAGAAAGAGCAATTTGCTTTACTCTCCTTTCTTATTTCTATAGCTATATTCCTCTCTAATTACTTTCAAATTTTTATAAATAAAATAAGTTTTAAGTATATATGAACCCAAAAAGTGAATTCAGATATGTTATAATTTTTATTCTCATACATCTATATTGGATAATGTTTAATAGCAAGGTATAGTTAATTGCTCGGCTACTCCTCACTAATTCTAAATATACATTCCATAGTATTTATATCACCATTTCAGTTGAGCTCTTTTGACTAAAAAAGCTGCAAAATGATAGAAGTATCAGTGAAATTATTTCTTTCAATTAATGAGTTAATATTTTACATTAACTTGAACAGTAAAGTAAAGGGATGAATATAGTTAGTAGTAGTTGCATAAGAATATTTTATACTATTAGTATTAGGTTGAAGTTTTTAAGCAAGAACATTCCCACATCGATCATAGATTAAAGATGGCAAACCAAAATCTATATAAGAAACAATAGTTTTTCATTACATAGCAGGACATGCAGCGGGAAGGGTACCCGCTTATGCGGGGTTCGGATACCCGCAGCGGGTATTCAGTATACCCGCATTGCTTGCGGATCGGGTATTGGGTACCAAAAAACTTCAATTTTTGGGTGCGGATACCCGTGGTTACCCATTTCGACACCTCTACTTATAACTACTACCTCCGTCCCCCAAATTTTGACACAGTTTACCATTTCGGTCCATTCCTGAAAATTTGACACACTTCACTTTTACCATTTTGGGTAGTGGACCTCATATTCCACTAACTCATTACTACTCACATTTTATTATAAAACTAATATATATGTCAAAATTTGGGGGACGGAGGTAGTAAAAAAGTATATGTAGTATCGTATACTAATATTCCCTCCGTCCGGCTAAGTATATGTAGTATCGTATACATACTAGTACTCCCTCTGTCCCGCTACAATGAGGCGCTCCAAATCGGACAATATTTTGAAAAAATGATAATAAATAGTTAGAGTAGAGATAAAGTAAAACAAGTAATATAATAATGTATATACAACTCTTTTTTACATTATTCTCTCTTACTTTACTTTTTCTCCACTTTATCTATTTATTACTATCTTCGCAAAACAACAACCAGAAAAAAACACCTTGTTTGTAGTGGGATAGATTTATACTCCCTCCGTCCCTCATAATTTGTCACCATTTGACCCGGCACGGATTTTAAGAAATAAAATAGAAAGTTCGTTGAAAAAGTTGGTAGCATGTTAGGTCCTATTTTTATATATTAGTTTTATAATAAAATGTGAATGAGAATGAGTTAGTGGAATATCAGATCCACTACAAAAAATGGTAAAAGTGAAAGGTGACAGATTTTTAGGTACGGACGAAAAAGAAAATAGATGACAAATTTTCAAGGACGGAGGGAGTAGTGAATAAAGTATGGGCTATAAAATCACACAAAACACAAAATGCTAGTAATATCCAAATGAATACCATTTAACTGTATAATAATACCCGTATTAAAATTCTAAATACAAGCGTGCATATTTTTTTTAATAATCCCTATATAACCAAAATTTATATAAAAAAAAATGAACAATGCGAATAAAGAACTTTCACTCTTTCATCAGTTACACCTAGAAAACAAGAGAATAAAACTGAATGTTTTCAGTCGACCAGCTTAACCGAGAATAGTATAAAGTTAGGCAGATTCGTCAGATAAAATATTACTTTGACTTAATTCGTAGAAAACCTACCTAGTGGAATCATATCATCAATCCAAAACATAGGGCATAAAAAGAGATCGACAATTACAAGCCAGATGCAAGACGCAATATATAATGCCATTATAAGAGAAAAAATGGTTAAAGACATGTAACCTTGAGCTAGATTAATTATAATCGGCTGAGGAAGTCGAACAACTCACAATGTACATGGTAACCGTGATAATTATACAACGACAGCACCTATTTAGAATGAAAGAGAATAGGACAGAAGATACATATCATTATCAGATGTTGAAGGCAGATCAGATCCTATATTGTTGCTCCAAAAGCTTATAATTCAACAAACGTAATCATAATTTAGCGGCCCGGGGATGAGATACTACATCTCCCACTTACCAAACAACCTCTCATTCTCTGTTCATAAGGCAGCGACAAACAGATTGACAACATATGTATGTACAACCACCGGAGGAGCACAGCCTCTCTTCTTTGTGGCCACAAATCAGTAACCCTCAGACAGTTCCAGAAGAGTGATCTCTGTTGAAATACCGAGCTAACCATATAGTACATGGCAAAGTCAGCAAGCAGGATTACATTAATGAACATTTCATAGGACACGTTGAAATACCAGTTTGCTGGAGCTGATCCAAAAAAGTTATCCTGGCTTCCAAAAGTTAGGGCCTGAGAAACATAACAGAGAATAAAAATGTGTAGCAGCTAAGTAATTCCAAAACATGATTCCATAGTAAAAACACACAATTTTAACAGAAATACACTCCCAATGTATCTAATTGTCAGGTTACTGCAGAGTTGATGATGAAGAAATTGAAGTATCTTCAAGTTTACAGGGAGAGTAGATTGATCATTCAGCTTTCTGAAGAAGCAAGGATTTTATTAGGCTGGATTGCAAATATCTGCAGCATTTCTGTAAACAGAATTGCTGGTGCAACCATATCCAAGAAGGAAAGATACAGATCTTCCTGAGGCCATAAATTGTATAGGATTGCTAAGATTTAAAGTGAAAATTTCCTACAGGGGAGTTATAACCTACCAACTTAAATTGTTAGAGAACCCAAAAAGAACAGAATTTTCTACAGGGAAGTTGCATACTATCAAAACCCACCCACCTGCTTTTCCTTCAATATTCACAAATAACTGAGCTTATGAGCGCATCAGCAAAACAAAGACCAGATAATTACTTCCTTCATAAGAGAGAGATATGACAAACCTTTATTTGCCACTGGAATAGGACCTTCAGATGGTGGCCCATAAGGATTCATTTGTCTGTGATTCATGGAACGTGGAGGGTAATTCCACCTATTATTAGAAAATTCAGAATCACGGACTGGGCCAGAGTATGGCATTGGTGCATGAGCCATTCTGGAACCATCACAATGGTATGGACCTGAGATATAGTTGTATTATTCACATGATCTGAACATAACAAATGACGGCCTGAGAAAAAGTAAACTGAGAATGCTTTAGTCACCAGAGACAGGCGGCATACGTGGCCTCCAGCGCTCTCCAATATTATCCCGCTCACCAGACTTATATCTGTCTCGATCCCTGTAAAAATTTCCATTTTCTGTGCTACGTGATGTGAATCTATTGGGATGAGAAGGGGGTGGAATATCCCTTCGCGATTGGCTGCGTGGCTCTTGGACATATGAGAAATGATCTGAAGGCGCAGGGTGTGGTGGGGGCAGATGAAAACCCTTGCTGAAAGCCCCATCTGCTGGCTGGAAGCCATTTGATGATCTACCAGAGAAATGGGGAATGTGCTGATCATTGCAAGGACGATTATTACTGCCATAAGGAATATGTCTTGCCAATTGGGCTTCAGAGTCTCTGTTGTCATAATGCCGATGATGCACCATGTCTAAGGTTCTTGACTTGGTTCTTGGCGAAGGAGACCGCCTCATAACGGGTTCCTGATCAACAAATTTCAATTATGAAGGTACATGGGCAAAGTAAATAGAAAGATCTCAATTAGCCATAGATCAAAAGACCAAGAATATGATATAGAAGATAAAAAACCTGAGAATTTGAATGAGAAAATTTTGGAACAGAATCAAGCACAGCAGGAGGAAAACCCGATCGAGGTAGTGGATGAGCTAGAGGCGCAGGTGGAGGTGGTGGTGGAAGCGGAGAATGAGGCGGAGGTGGAGGCAGAGGCGGGGCAGACCCCGGAAAACGTGCAGATATCAGATGGGCATCCTCGTGTTGTTGAGCAAGAAATGGTGCTCCATAATGGCTATCAGCAATACTACCGGTAGAAGCAACTTCAGCATCACAGCACGGAGCCACATCTTCCATCTCAAGCTCACCATCAACATCTTCCAAGATATGGCTCCGTTTCTCAGCTGTAGCACTCACATTTGGTTCTGCATCAACATGTACATTTTCCATATTATGCTCAGGAGTGACAGCCTCAAAGTTCTCTCCATCAGAATCACTGCCTCCATCATCATCCCTCAACATAGGAGGCATACAAAAACCAGGAAGCTGGATGCTTGAGTTACTAAATTGATAAGAAGTTTGTTAGTCATTGTATAAAAACAAATGCTGAAACCTAAGGAAGCCTGGAGAGAAAATTACCTTCCATACTCATCAACCAACATCCCTTCCATTTCCCTAATGGGATCATCAAAAGGCCTTTCAAATTTACAAGATCTCCGAGAGCCACCACTAACATGCGAATGGTAAAGAGCATCAAGTTCTCGAATATGGTGGCGAACTAAGGTCTCAGGAAGAATCTTCCTCTCTAGCCAAACTCTCAAAACCTATCCAGCACATAGTAAATTAACCAACAGTTACTGCAAAATATGCAATAATTGTGAGAGGAACAATGAGAATACATTAAAAAAGAAGCTTCACTCACTTTCAAGCACTGCCTATGATTGTCACAATAGCCAGTACCAGAAGGGGCAGCAGCCAATAGTAAACGTGACAAGACTGCCTGAATTGCTGAGGGATATACACCAGCATCACCTGACCAGGTATATTATATAAATCACCATCGAAGAGAATTCAGTACAATTAACAAAGTAAGCAATAGCAGAGGTACATAAAACAGAACTAGGACAGAAGCTACCTTTCATGCCACCAGAGCACTGTGCGATTGAGTCAACAAGGAAAAACAAGTCAACCTTTTTGTGTGGACTCGATTCACTTTCCAAATTATGGGCCAGTAATTCAACCACCTAAGGAAAATAAAATATCAGCGCATCGAAGAGGTTATGCAGAACCGAAAAGAGAGATTAAAACAAAGAGAAAATATACTAAAGGAAGAACTGATGTGGGTTTAACACTTAAACTACAGTCAGTAGAAATCAATAACACATGCTCATTCGTTACTGTGAACTAACATAACTCGCATATTCATAATATGAACTCATATAAATCTCGCATAGTTGTTCTAAGTCAGAGAAGTTCCAGGTCATTTACAGTTTACACCACTATTTACAATTCCAAACATCTTTATTGCCATAAATATCCTTTAATATAGAGGCCGTGGAGGAGAGGGCCAATGCTAAACAGAACCAATATGAGCATTGAGCAAGAGTTTCCAAGTATTGTAAACGGTACAAATCAAGTTCTCATATCAGAGATTCAGATGCATAGAAGATGCACCATACTTTTCCCTTGGGCATTTAGATGCATGAAAGATGCACCGCCTACTTATCCCTTGGGCATTCAGCTCACAAGAAACCTATTTATATTGATTTTACACATACTTAAACTATACTCCCTCCGTCCCAAGGTAGTAGAGGCATTTCTTTTGGGTACATGATTTAAGAAATTGATGAGTTAAAGGTTAAAGTAGAGGAATAAATTAAGAGAGGGAATAAATTATGAGAGCAAAAGAGAGTAAAATATTAGAAAGAGAAAAAAGCTTTTGCCAAATAAGAAAATGACTCAACAACCTTAGGACAGCCCAAAAAGGAATACGACTCAAGTACCTTGGGCTGGAGGGAGTATAAAACATCTGCTGTCACATAATCATGAAAATGGATGTTGATTTCAACTTCAAGCAAGTAACGGAATATAAACTACTCCCTCTGTCCCATTAAAAAATGAAATATTTTCCTTTATAGGTTGTCCCATTAAAAATGATACATTTCCTAAAATGGAAATACCATCAGCTCTACTTTTTCCCCTCTCTTGCTTTACTCTCTCTTCATTAACTCACAAAACTAAACTACATAAAATCCCATGCCGAACGTTACAGATTTAATAGGACGGAGGGAGTATATAACATGCAGGTTTATGACATAGAAGAAAGGATATAAAAGCCATGGATAACAGTGAACAAGGCTACCTTAGTTGCAAAACCAAGTTTTGCACAGTCAATGGCAACCCGCGTTGCTCGACCAATGCTCTCCTTAGTCCTTGTCAAAGATCGGATGGCAGCTTCAAGTGATGACAAAAGTTCCACCTTATTGCTTGACTTGACCCCAAGTTTAGCTTTTTCAGGATGCAATTGAGCAGTAATGCAAGAGCCTCTCTTTTCAACATAACTATCAGATGAGGAAATGCCGCACATGGAAGAACTGGGAGGAGGTGATTTCGTAACAGATCCTGTTCGATCAGATAAATGTGAAGAAGACTGAGCAACTGAGACAGTTCCAACTTCTAGATGACTGCTATCCAGAACTTTCAAGGGACTAACTGATAGTACAATATTAGAATCTGCACATGATAGGCTTGCTTCTCTGATAAATCCAGACCTAGAGATACATCAAGCCCGAAGAGGGTAAGTGTTAGGCAGACAAATTGAATCGGACTAGGAAAAAGTGAGAGTAAAGTACATAAGACTAATTTTACCTCTGACTCCCTTGGTTCTTGGATAGAGAAAGGATTGTTTTCTTTTGTAATTTATCACCACAATCTGAACTGTCTATAAGTTTACATTTCTCAACATCAAGTGAATCACCAGTAGTCTCTTCCACCAAGAGAGAATTTGAGTCCATCAGGGAAATCTTGGCATCAGTTGTTTTAGTCGTCTCCTTAAACTCTGGAGATTCGTTCTTGCAGTTATCAAGAGATGAATCCAAGCATGGCCTGCTACAGTCTAAATGAGACAAGCTGGGAGTGCTCGCTAAATCCAGATTTGGATCTAAATGATGAACAGAATCACGGAACTCAATCAAGCTAGATAACTGCAGGTGTTTGCTCTCAACAGCGTGTTTGCTCTCAACACCTTCGGTGTGACGAAATGAATCCTTGCATGATTCTGGATTTGAGCTACCAACACCAGAAGTTTTACAAGAATCTAACACCACTTCAATGGTTTCCCCATGTTTTTCAGGGACATCCTCCTTTAGCCCAGGACAGGACCCAGAAACACTTGACAGAGGAACTCTAGTACTGAGCTCCCCCACTGATCCTAATCCCGAATCGACCACAGCTTTTTCTTCTGTGGACAGCTCAAAGCATTTTGCAGAAGAACAGCCTTCATTAGGAGTATCCACCTTCGGTGAACAACTAGAAGTTCTCTGACTGAGGTCAGCTTCATTAGCAGACATTGCCTCCAAAGCACGAGTTAGACGCTTCGATGGAGGTAAAGCAGCCTCACCATCCACAAGATTCTTTCTAGTTTCCCAATACTGAGGCTTTCTATCAAGACTATCAAGTGATAAAGGTGAAATATATGAATCTTCTTTGACAGATATTGCTTCAGTACCAGGAGGAACATGCACCTTAATATTCGAGAGCCCATCAGACTGTATAGAGGTTTCAGGAACTTTCTGAGTTTTTTCTTCTTCATGAGCTAATTCGGTATCTTCATCCCCAACAGGTGATGATTTACCCAAACGAACTCTAGCCCTTTTGCTTAAGGGTAGATGCTCATCCCCATCTTCTTTAGGACATTTTTCAGCTACATTTTCATTATTACTAGGTGAAAGGCAGTCAGTCTTAAGTGCTTCAGTCTCGGAACCAACCTCATCTGATTTAGCCACCAGATCACTTCTATGTCTTTTTCGATTAGGCTTCCTTTTCTTCTTAATAATATTAGCATTTGTTTGAAAGTCAAGCCGGTCACTCAACTCTGTTGCTCCTTCGTTCTTTTCAGTGAAAGGGTCCTCCTCTACTGGTTTGCATCCCGAGTCCACAGAGCTGCGACCATTGAGACTATCAGAATCAGAGTCTGCTGTCATAATCTCAGAGTCATTCTCTTCCACACTACAATTAGACGGAAAAAGAGGTGAGTTGGCATTGTTCCCCTCATAATCATCAGATGATTTA
Organism: Salvia hispanica; assembly: GCF_029641045.1. NCBI lineage: Eukaryota > Viridiplantae > Streptophyta > Magnoliopsida > Lamiales > Lamiaceae > Salvia > Salvia hispanica. Next base: position 18,142,371 of record NC_142697.1, read on the forward strand.
ATGATCCTTCTACTTCTTCTAAGAGATCTATCCTGTGCCTTAGCACCCAACCGCCTGGAGCTCCTATGATTGTTGGAAGGAGGCAATGTTTGCTCCTGCAGTCCACCCACATCCACCCTTGAAGAACTTCTCAACTTTCTAGCAGATAACCTCCTCTGCTTACCAATAATTCGTGATTGAGCAGCATCACTTTTGCTTCTTGTTGAATAAACATGTATTTCAGTAAACCCGGAATTTGAATGTGCCTCCTCCAGTTGCATCTCCTCATCATGCAGAGCATCTTCAGCTGCTGCCGCTACAGCAGCTTCAGTTAGCGAGTTCAAATCATTAGTGGATCCACCAGAAAGTTGTTTAACTGTAGTCATGGCAGCTTCATCATTCACAGGTCTAGTCAAGGACTCATCTGAGTTGTTTTCATTTGTGGTAACAGTTTCCTCAGTGACATTATCACTAACCAGGTCCTGTTTCTTCAGCTTCTCAAAGCAGTCAACTATCTCTCTTAATGCACGAGCAAAATCAGAACCTTTACCGTGGCGTTTACCTGACAGAGATACTTTCTTCTCTTCTGTGAACTCTTCAATATCAGCATGATTACAGAAAGCACTGTACAAGAGAACAAATACTGATAGAATTCAGAAATCAAAACTACAATAATTTTTACAAAAATGCTACCAATTATACGGATACAATACAAAGATAATGAAGTGTTTACATTGCCATCCAATTCCAGTTCCTCGTTGTCAACTTAGAGATGCAACTAAAGTGTGCCAAGTGCCAACAATATAGCTCAAACACATTGTTGAGAAGGCAGAATGTGCTGGCAGAAAGTTAAAGCCCTTAAACATTATTCTGGAGTGTGATGATGATAATGCATGCATTTTACTTTTCATCTATTATTCTAAGTTGTTTACTTAAGCCTGGTTTTATAACTAGATAGTTTTTAGTATTTGACTCCCATTAGAGTTCAATTTACACTAGTTCAACAAAAATAGTCTTCAAATGGAACTTGTGATTGTGATGTTGGTTCAAAAAAAAGCTTACAAGAGGCAATAAGAAGAACAAATCTCCATACATGTGTCAGTATGTTTATTTCGTATTTACATATATTTAGTACAAACAAAATTATTGCAAATCTACTAAATAAGTTATCTTAAAACCAAATAAAGATATACTATAATAATTCTAATCAAATACTCCAGTTGACAAATAATATTAATTCCCAATCTAAACAAAACACTCAAACTAATTCCCAGGTAACTTGCATCAGCCATGGGCAGGATAGCTTTGGATAATAAAAAAAATGGCAAGGAAATAAGAGATATGATCTATAACTGCGACATAACTAAGAGTAACCGCTCGCCTATAAGCTCAAATATACCAAATGCAGCTCAGATACACAACGGTTCTAAAAAATGTTTTAAGATCATAGGCATTTCCCTTCCGCCTCATAAGGTGTAAGCCTCGAGGCAGTCTGAGTGTAAAGACCGAAGAATAAATCATAAATACACATAAATATTACTCCCTCCGTCCCACTCAAGATGTCCACATTCTTGAGCGGCACAGGATTATAGGAGGAGTTGTTAGGTAGAATAAGTAGATAGGAAAAGGTAGTTGAATATTTTAATGAGGTGAGAGAGATTTATCTCCAAATATAGAAAGTGGACAACTTGATTGGGACAAACTAAAAAGGAAAGGTTGACATCTTGAATGGGACAGAGGGAGTATTAGCTAATACAAGAAGAACGAAATAGTATAACAAATATATGAAAAATGAAAAAAAACATCAAATATAAGTTCACAAGTCATAAGACTCATAACACTACATAACTATCAGTGCTGTCAGGACTGTGGGGCGCACTAAAGGCGATTACGTAAAAATCCAGGGCGCTCGTGGGGGGGGGGCACCACAAATAAGGGTGTACTAACTACTAACCATTTAAAAATCAGTCAACCTACACTAGAAAGTTCAATAATAGCAAATAAAACATAAAATTATTCATACGAACAATACAGATCATACTTCATATCACTCAAGAAATCAGAAAATTCTCAAAAACAAATTGCATGACAAAACAACTTAATAAACAGAAATTAAAAGCATCATGATTACATATACGCAGATAAGTGTATATTTATCCACTTAAAGCCTGATAAAACAGCACAATTACACGGATACATATAATTACAAGTTATTAACTGAAATTACATGACAATTTATCCAGAATTAAAGGATAATTATCAAGGATTGAAATTAGAGCAAATAAAACACTAACTCAATCCTTATTTAAAATTAAACCTTAAATTCTAATTCAACCGCAACTGAAAGAATTCCGGTCAACCACTGCCAGGACCTTGGTTGCCAACAACTCACCGTCGATGCTAGGGTATCTTATCGCTGCGAAAGGGACGTTTCCGGGAGTACTTTCCAATTTCCATTAGAAAAAATTTGAGGGGTGGTGGTCACTTCTTCGGCTAAGTTTGCAGCCACCGCCGCCAATTGTGGCCTGAAAATGGGAGAAAGAACGGGAAGGGGCGGTGAAGGGTCATCGATACTTGGAGATTTTGTCAACCATAACTGCCGGAATTGGCCGGAATTGGCATTTATCTCTTATAGTTTCCAACAAGAAACCTAATTGCCCCAAGTCGAGCCCCCATGCACCCCGCACCACAAGGGCATTGTGGTTTTGAGTTTTCACAACCTTAACAACTATGTGACTTTAATTGGGGTTTTAAGTAATTTTTGTAGGTTTTAGGCCTTTAATTGGAGAGAGCGAGTAAGAGAGCACGCGGGCCAAGAGCATGAAAGAGTGACGGAGAGAGCACCGCGCGCAAAAGTATAAGCTTTTAGGCAATTGTTATGTTCTTTTTATTATTTGTTAATTAGGAGTTTGTTAAAAAAGTTATAACAAATTGAAGTTAATTTATTGAAGCCCGCGGGCCTGGGTCTGTTCTAATCACCCCGACCATACCAGAGCGGAGGAGTGATATTGTAGGGGTGGATGAATGGGTGGCCAAGGCCAAGGTGTTGTGATTAGGGTTTCTGGGTAGTAACTATAATTCCAGCCATTCGGGGCGTCGGCAGTCTACGAAACCTCTGAGGATAGACTACCTATCACCTCCCTGGTATTTCCCCTCTACTTTACAACCACAATTGGCTGTGGCTGGACAGAATTTTGGCACTGGCAGTGGTGTTCAAGCTGAATAATTAGGGTTGGCATAAGGAGGATGAAGGGCCTACGATTCTCTGCACATCTAGTTTAAAAATAGTGTTTTATTTGTGCATGGAGTGTGTATTACATTTGTTTGTGTGCATCTTTATTTAAATCGGTGTGCATATTTAATTACTCCTAATTATCAGTGCATAGTCTATTCATTGGTGTGCAGCTGCACTGTACACCTTTTAGAAGCATAATTCAAGCTGCTCATTAAATTAGTTATTCAAGTTTTGTTAATTATTAGTGTCAGCGCAATAGGTTTGTGTTATTATTATCTTAATATACAGCATATGTATGTGTGTTCTACAATTTAGTGCGCCCCGTCACTCCATCGCCCTGAGATTTTACCTACCCGCCTCAGTGCCCCACGCCCCTAAAAATATTGATGAGCAGTTAATCGAACACAATAAAACTGTGCAGTTAATTACGGGTTCTCAATTTAATCTAGCATGTAGCATCACCAAATAAATAAGGGCATTTACTCTGTTACTCATGATATATCATATAAAACCAAAACTTCAGCCCAAAAGGAAACCTCAGACACTTTTCTAATGCAAGCCATTGGAAAACCAATAAAACCTAACCATACATTATCTACGCAAAACATAAAATATAACTTACATTTGTTGAGTCCCAAAAAAGTGAACAAGTACTTTCTTCAGATCAGAAGGGTACCCCCATTTTTGTGGCTCGCTCACCTGCCATGGGGAAAATGAAGAAACAATAGTCAGAACAGTAACTTGAATGAGAATTGAGAAGGTAACAGAACAGTTATGGGAAAGGCCATTAAGGCATGGAATCAGACAACATATAGTGATTCTACCACTATCAATGAATGACACAGTATTCTTTCAGTTTGGTCACATACTGAGACCAACTACCAAAATCAAAACGTGAATTAAACTTCAGTAAAATACTAAAATTATGCAAAACTAGGAAGCCAAACAAAAACTCTAAGTTCGTTTCAGCCGCCTAAACTAACTGCAGAAACCCCTAGTCATATGCAAGAGTATATGATGATATCATATTCCGGTAATATTTGTCAGTTCAACCAGCTCCTTTCCAGTTCCTCAAAGCATGATGATGAAGAGTTCTAAAGAAAGCTTCCTCACCTTGAAAATATATCATGTAATAACTTTAGCAAACAAAGAAAAATTAAATCTGTCTATTCAAACACCTTTTTTCCAGACTAGTTCAACATAGCCATAATTTTAGAACACTGCAGAGCTTAACGAGTATTCATAAATAAGGCAAGGTGCAGTAGGAGCTTAAAATGATACACCACAAAAGCCCCCATGCGCAAATTCAGGGAAGCTGAGTGCATCATTCTGAAAGAATTTTCTATATACTCCGTATTATATGGTATTCTAGTGAAACAAATCAAAATGTGTATGATGGAACAGTAGTCAGTTAAAACTGCCATCAAAGATTTGGAATGTAACTAAAACCTTCCAATGGTAAGAGGTATTAACATCTAGAAGGTAAATGGGTGGGTTTTTTCTATTATATGCTGATGGAAAACAGAATAAACGTGATCATATAATCCAATTCAGCCGATATCTTTTAACCAAAGTCGTGCTCTATAAATAGGATTTATGACAAGCCAATAAATAAGCTTAAACATTGATTCGTTATCAGTATTTGTCTTAAAACTAAAGGCCATTCTTTTTTTCCAGAATCCTGAAAGCCCAGTTACTTTTCCAATTAAATGGCAAAGAAGTACACTGTGCAGAACCTCTGCAGCATTGCACCTGGTGTGCCAAACAAACAGACAAGTACTATTGGCAACATAGAACTAATCAATATTTTATCCACAAATCATTCCAACTTCAAACTAGCCCTGTTTTTGTACTTCTTATGATTCCCTGAAGGTAAAGAACACCCAAATTCCAACAAGGCACGCAGACTACAGAGACGACAGGGTATAGACATCAACACAGATACTAAATCAGGAATAGTTACGAATTCATATAAGGAACTAAAGTGTAACAACGCCGTTGCTATGTATGCCTTGATTGCATTTACTTCACGGTTATCTATACCCATCAAAAGTATGTAAAGCACAGCTATACAAAAAATAACACCTGCGCTAGTCTTCACTATCAAAGTGGAACTCAACTTAAACTGCACCCACATATACAGCTTCAGCAAGCAAAAAAAAACGCAAAATCAATCGAAACTATGGCACTCACCCAGATCCAAAGTTAGCAAAGTATAAAAGGCACATATATAAAGAAACCGAACACTAAACGCAATTAAACTAGCATGCAACACGAAACCCTAACTCTTAGAGAGAGAGAAACTAGAAAACAAAATAAAAGGCTAAATAGACATACAGTTGCAGGCCAGGCCGGAAACCCCTTGACTTTGGCGAGCACGAGATCGCCGACCTCCCACTTCCGCTGGGCGGCCGCTGCCGCCGCTTTAGCCGCACCTCTTCTCCGGCTCGGAGCCATATGAATGCTACATAAACTAACTACGCCAAAGCATTGGATAGTCAAACAATAAAATATGACAAAAAAGAACCCTAATTTCTGAAATTATCAGCATAGAGCACCCCAGCAACACGATATTCGAGTAGGCGAGCTGCACAGGAGTTCGATTGAACAAAACCCTAGTCCTAAACTTAATTCAAAATCGGAGTGAGTGGGTGCTGTGTGGTAGAAAAGAGTTGGGCAAAAGAAATGGAGAGTTTGGTTAGTTTCTGGAAGGGGCGGCGCTATTTGCTAAACGGCGCAGGTGGTGGGTGTAGTGTAGGATAGAAACTGCGACAGCGCGGGCAGCACGTGGCCCGCATTATTACTGGCCCATTTTCAAGAGTAGGCCGCGCATATTACGGGCCTACTTTTATTTTCATACTCCATATACAAAGGTAACTAAGATTAAGCTTGTGTTGTAGGCCCTCTTCTTCTTAAATTTTAGGTACAAAATTCAACTTCAACTATGAAATCATGGACAAAGTAAAAAGGTTAATATTTTTTAAAAGAATCAAGTCAAGGGAAAGTGTATTGTATTGACTCCAAATATTTAATCATAATATTCATTAAGAAACAAAAATTACCCAATTTCAAGATTTAACAATTACTAGTACTATTTATTTTACTTGAATTCAATTTATAAGAAACATTGTATACAACATGTATATCCAGTTAAGTGTACATTTTATTGCAATCAGTTTTTTGCGTTTTTGCGTTTTCATTTTAACTAGTATCACCCCCGTGCGTTGCACGACTCATTGAAATTTCTTCACACAAAATTGGAAATGCCAATTTACTTTAAACAAATAAAATGATAAAAGTAAAATTATAGAGAATTTATAAATCACATCTAAAATTTTATAGAGTTTATAGATCACATTAATTAAAAATAAAAAAACAAAAGAGCTTCCCATATTGTCTTGTTGGTTATTTTAAATAATGTTAAAAATAAAATATTATATTTATAATTTTATATTTGAATTGGTCATCAATCTCATTAATTACTGATCAATAAATATTCAATAATTCTATTAATTGAGAATCGATTAACAATAGATCGTTAATCATCTATTACTAAAATATAATGGATTAGGATGCAACTAAAAAATGAAATTTTCAATAAAAAATATGAATTCCCAAAATCGCCTATGCTCATGCAGCTCTACCCACCCGCTTTTTCTCCGTTCATCATCTCCAACACTTTCATTGTCATGCGTCGACCCCATCTTTTCAAATAATAAAAACGCAAACAACAAATATTAGTAACAAAATATAGTCACACAAAAAGAGTGTGCAAAGTAAACAAATTGTTTTTTTCCAAAAAATTCAGTGAAGTAATAGAAGGTAATAAGTAACGTACAAGCAAATAAAGATAGGAGTATATTTATAGCCATTGATTTAAATTGTATCCATATATTATTTATTTGTAAAGGCTTTAATGTTAAATAGTGCAACGAATAATAATTGTTAAGGAAAATAAAAATAATTAGTAATTAAATAAAATTAATATCATTAAATCTTAAAAGTTTTATAACATTGATTCATGATTCACGATTTAAGCATGAATGATGATCTATATCAAAATTTATTACTACGTGTTTATTAACAGTGGTAATTTGATTGGTCCAAAATGGAAGATAATCTAATTATTTTGCTACACTAATATGCGGTTACTATATTTTGTGGCCATGAAATCTATTCATACAATAAAAGAATTAGATGCAAAATTAAGATGATTTAATAATTTCTTTACATAAAAAAATTATAGTAATTTATAGGAGAACCATTTCTCCACATAATTTTTTGGCAACAAAATCGATTGATAATAATAATAGGTAAAAAAAGAATTGTTATAGCTAAGACATAAGATATTAAAACAAAACTAACAAAAAATAAAATTTAAATATGAACTAACATAACGTAAAACACAATCCAATCCTCAAATAGCTCGTCGTCTTTCACTCTCTCTCACATAAGTAATCTCCACTGCCTCCTTGACTCTGTCTTCATTGACTGAGTTATGCTAGATTGTAGGTCTTCGAGGAAGGTGAATTCCTTGGTTTCAATTTTCTTCTTCTAATAATATCACAATATGAATCTTGTAATAATCAAACAAAAAGAGTAAATAAATAGATGAATATAAATATACTACTTTTGGTAAAAGAGCAAGAACCCTAAAGAATTTTTTATGCAAGCAATGAGGAAGTGAGTAAGTGAGTAAAAAGAATGCAAATAACACGCACTATTTATAGACAAAAAAATAAAGCAATGTCTAGACATTAACCAATTAGCGGCCATAAATTTATTAGTGGTTAATATTGCAATTTATTAGTGGTGAAAATTTTGAATTCAAAATTGAATTCCAATGGTTACTCATAATGCAGCGGTTTCTGCAATAGTTTTATGAGCACCTAAATATTGTAATCATATACTAATAATGTAATTGATTAGGTGTGCAGCGGTTTCTCATAATGCAACGGTTAATTCATGGGATTTCTCATTATGCAACGGTTACTGAATTTATGGGGTTTATAATTTCAATGCAAATATCCAACTTTTTACCCTACATTTGTTAATATTTAAATTTGTACCCAAAATTCATAAAAATTCAAAATAAGGCTAAAACTCGCCTTTTATATATGTATAGATAACATATCCCTATAAACACTAAAATCTATCGTATTTGAGAGTATAAAGTTATTGCATTCACGATATAAATTAGTTCTTTGGGATCCAAACCTTGGTACTTACTATACTCATCCGACAAGTAGATTTTTGAGATTCAATGAGGAATTTTCTGTATTCATGTTAGTATCTCATAGAATTAATATTGTGAACTTCTTTCGCAGTTCTATATCTAATAACAGATCATTCAGATTCAATATGCGTGTTATCGTATAACTTATGTCAGGGATATATCAAGATCTTCCATTCTTGATGATCTCATAGGATGACTTCTAAAACTTTACAAGTTCCTTCACGAAATTAAATCAGATCTAGAACATGGAATCACTAAATAATGAACGGCTAAAAATATTTTTTAATACAAATAAGGATGTTAATTTGTGTTTCTAAATATACCTACCACGGACGCTAAAAAAACGTCCTCATTATTGGTGTCTTCATTATTCCCTACAGTGCAGCCAAGACCGACCCTCGTGCAATAAAGATGTCGTCTTGTAGACGCGTCGCATCTTACAAGCGAGTGAAAGTGGCCATGGATCACTTGATAAGATTGAGAGACCGTGCTAGTGCGGGTCCGACTACGGAAACAGCATCATTTGGCGGAAATTGGCGAGTAGAACCTCATGGCGCACGTCAGATGGGATTTCGTACGACTAGAGTCACCATATGTTGTTTTCACAAGGGAAGAGTAGAAATGTAACTATAGTCACGTTTTGGGCTTTACGAAATCATATGTAGGGTTTTTCACCATTGGTTGAGCTTTCTATTTTAGTATGACATTTATTATACATAATCCTTCAATCAAAAATACGCAATCAGCTTTATTAGGACAATGGTAATATGTATTTGAAAATTGGATAACATTTTTATGTGTGATTTCAGAGTTGCCTAATTTATATGCCAAATACAATAATTATAAAAGAATGAAAAATGTAGGAGATAGATGAAATATCATCTGTTTTTCTAATCTAAATAACATCTCTTTATAGATGAAACGATGAAATGAAAAAGAAGATTGATAGAGTCTAAAATAGCTTCAAATAAGTTTATATGTTTTTTAATGGTCAAATCATGGTAATGATAATTCTTGCATTATATTAAGCGTTTTGTTCTACTTACAATAAGGTACTCTTAACCAACTTAGTCAACATTTTAAGATTGCAAGGTATAACCATTCAATAACAATAGATATATAGTATTAACCGCGTAAATTTAAAGCAGTCATCCGACATGGGTGCTCATAATTCATAAAAAAAAAAACAATTTTTCATTAGAACTAAAATTACATAATGCAAAGATACATAAATAATCAAATTCACTCATCATTGACACATCCCATGCAGAAACAAACAACCATGAGATGTTGAAGACAATCAAATCCGCACGAACTCAAATTTGAATATGAAATTGCAATGCAGACACTGTTTTAGTATTCCTTAGGAGGAGGGGGTGAATTGTAGTAGTATGGAGGAGGTGGAGATTTGTAAGTGTATTCAGGTTGTTCTATGTGTTCTGGAGGTGGTGGTGACTTGTATTGGGACGATGGTGGTGGAGGCGAACTGTAGGAGTACTTCTTTGGAGGAGGTGGAGATTTGTAGGTATATTCAGGATGCTCTACGTGTTTGGGAGGTGGTGGTGACTTATACTGGTACGATGGTGGTGGAGGTGAACTGTAGGTATACTTCTTTGGCGGAGGTGGAGATTTGTAGGTGTATTCAGGGTGCTCTACATGTTTTGGAGGTGGTGGTGACTTGTAATGGTACGATGGTGGCGGAGGTGGAGATTTGTAGGTGTATTCGGGATGCTCTACGTGTTTTGGAGGTGGTGGTGACTTATAATGGTACGATGGTGGCGGAGGTGAGCTATAGGAGTACTTCTTTGGCGGAGGTGGAGATTTGTAGGTGTATTCGGGATGCTCTACGTGTTTTGGAGGTGGTGGTGACTTGTAATGGTACGATGGTGGCGGAGGTGAGCTATAGGAGTACTTCTTTGGCGGAGGTGGAGATTTGTAGGTGTATTCGGGATGCTCTACGTGTTTTGGAGGTGGTGGTGACTTGTACTGGTATGATGGTGGTGGAGGTGAACTGTAGGTGTACTTCTTTGGCGGAGGTGGAGATTTGTAGGTGTATTCGGGATGCTCTATGTGTTTTGGAGGTGGTGGTGACTTGTACTGGTACGATGGTGGCGGAGGCGAGCTGTAGGAGTACTTCTTTGGCGGAGGTGGAGATTTGTAGGTGTATTCAGGATGCTCTACGTGTTTTGGAGGTGGTGGTGACTTGTACTGGTATGATGGTGGTGGAGGTGAACTGTAGGTGTACTTCTTTGGCGGAGGTGGAGATTTGTAGGTGTATTCAGGATGCTCTATGTGTTTTGGAGGTGGTGGTGACTTGTACTGGTACGATGGTGGCGGAGGCGAGCTGTAGGAGTACTTCTTTGGCGGAGGTGGAGATTTGTAGGTGTATTCGGGATGCTCTACGTGTTTTGGAGGTGGTGGTGACTTGTAATGGTACGATGGTGGCGGAGGTGAGCTATAGGAGTACTTCTTTGGCGGAGGTGGAGATTTGTAGGTGTATTCGGGATGCTCTACGTGTTTTGGAGGTGGTGGTGACTTGTAATGGTACGATGGCGGTGGAGGCGAGCTGTAAGTGTACTTCTTTGGGGGAGGTGGAGATTTGTAGGTGTATTCGGGATGCTCTATGTGTTTGGGAGGTGGTGGTGATTTATACTGGTACGATGGTGGTGGAGGTGAACTGTAGGTGTATTTCTTTGGCGGTGGTGGAGATTTGTAGGTGTATTCAGGGTGCTCTACATGTTTTGGAGGTGGTGGTGACTTGTACTGGTACGATGGTGGCGGAGGCGAGCTATAAGAGTACTTCTTTGGCGGAGGTGGAGATTTGTAGGTGTATTTAGGATGCTCTACTTGTTTTGGAGGTGGTGGTGACTTGTACTGGTATGATGGTGGTGGAGGCGAGCTGTAGGTGTACTTCTTTGGCGGAGGTGGAGATTTGTAGGTGTATTCAGGATGCTCTACATGTTTTGGGGGTGGTGGTGACTTATATTGGTATGGTGGTGGTGGAGGCGAGCTATAGGTGTACTTCTTTGGCGGAGGTGGAGATTTGTAGGTGTATTCGGGATGCTCCACGTATTTTGGTGGTGGTGGTGATGAATAAATGTAAGGCTTATAAGCTGATGCACGAGAGACAATGATAGAAAGTAATATTGTGCAAACGAAAAATGGCATTTGCTTTACTTTTTTGTGTTTCTCCATATTTAGTGTTGGTTTCTTCTGTGTTTGATGATAGAATTAATATTGCATATATATATATATATATATATTGGTTAATCTTTAAAATAAACTCAATTATCTAGTTGTATGCATCATAATTAGTGGGCGACTACTTCTATATATTTTTAGTTAATTAATCCATGAATCTGCCATGCCATATATAATTAGATTCCTATTATGACACTGCTTGCACTACACATCTATGTTCAAAGGACACAAACAATTTTAGAATAAAAAAGTTTGTATTAAAATTTTTTTTTGCATAAAATGTGATATTATATATGCCTACTTGCATTATTTAATTATTAAATTGAGTTTACAAATTAAAGGGATATCAGGGGCGGCAATAGACATTTTTGCAGGACAAGTTACCCACTAAATTGCACGTAAATTAATTTGTTAATTATTTGGATAACTATTTTTTTAATTATAATTTGGACGTTTGCTTTCTTAAAACTTTGTAAACGGCAAGAGACAATTTAAAAAAAACTGAAGGTCTAGGGGTGGCAAATTGTGCATGTTGGGTTGTCAACCTATTAACGATCCGACCTAATAAAGATAAACACGAACAAGACCTGTTAAGAAAACACTAAACCCGAACATGAATCCGACCTGCTACCTTCAAACCCGAACTCGACACGAACTCATTAACGACACGAACCACGTTGGGTCAACACAACTCGATAAGTAATTTAAGTATTAACAAATTCAGACTTTAGAAATCAAAATTCACATTTCACTCAAATTCTAAAATAATAAAAATTAATAATATTATAAAATTATTTCTTGACAGGTAACCCGAACTCGACACGAAATTTTCGTGTTCTTACCGGGTCGACCCAATAAAGACATGAACCCAATAAGTTTTGACCCAAACTCATTAATTTCAAGCAAATTCTTATCGGGTTATGGTATCGTGTCAAAATTACCAATTAAAGATCCGTCGTAGCATGATTTTATAAAAGAAGTTCTAGAAATAAATAAATATTTGAAATGTATGACTTGTATAAACCAAACTAGTTAATGGAAATGAAAATTAAGATGAAATATTATACCAAGAGGAATGATTAGCGTTGTTCGTTACAACTTATATATTTAGTTTGCTTCTAATATATTAAAAAATGTTATTGAAATTTTTAACTTTTTCCAAAATTTATAAAAATCAAAGCTTGATTTGTTATTTTATTAACTTATTTGAAATTGAAACGAGCAAATCGAGCTTTGATTTTTATGAATTTTGTGAAATTAGAAATTTCAACATTTTTTAATGTATTAGAATTAAAATAAATATATAAATCGAAACGAACAGTGTTAAACGTGCGTCAAATGGGAGTGGTGCTCACATAAGATATGTAGCACATCATTCCTCCGCATAGTCATGCAATATATATAACGAAAGTTTGAATTAAATGATATTTTGAGAGTAAAAATACATTGATTTTATTGCAAACCACGACGAACAATAGAAAGATAGCATAGTTCAATTACTTATCACATTGAAAAACAACGTTCAACAAATAAAATTCATTAACTCAATTAAAAATTTATTCAATAACTAAATAGTAAATATGGACTTAACAATAGTATATAAATGCTAAATATTTAATGTGAATTCCAAATTAATATTAATATTAAATTTATTATTGTTACTGAAACAATAATAACAAATTACTATTACAATTTATTTAATCTAATTAATAAGTTTATTCCCTAATTTGTACTATCAATTTCAAATTAATGTAAAACATACATTTACTATTATTACTCATGGGGAGTGATCAATTGCTAACTCATCATTTAATTGCTAACTACAACTAATTTAAAGCCATAGGATTTGAGAAAACGTGTGGTCTACAATTTGCCACGTGTAATTTTCGTTTTTATTAATAAAATCAAAAAAGATAAAATAAAACGCCAAATTAGGGTTTTAGATGAAAATGTCAATATAGTGTTTCGGAAATATCAACACAATGCTCTGAGAATGTCAACACGATGCTTTAAGAATGTTAACCCATTGCTTATATTGACATTCTACATGTATTATATTGACATATTTTATATAGTATGTTGACATTTCTGCTTTACAAAAAAATTGAAAAATTTTTGAATTTTTTTTCAAATTTTGACGTCGGAACATATGCATATATGATATCGTTGGAATCCTTATAAAATTATCTTTAATTTGATATATGTTATATGAATTTAAAGTTTTGGGATTTCTTTTAAAAGTTAGTTATAACTAAACATGTAGTTAATTGACATTAATACCCCTATTGATATTTTATAGAATTAATCCTATGGCTTTATTGACGTTTTTTGTTGATCGTATTGATATTTCTTAGTTGATGATCTAGGCTCTTAATTTGAATATCTAATGGCTATTATTTAGTTGTAGTTAGCAATTAGGTATTGAGTTAACAATATAACACTCCCCTATTACTCATTCCGTCAAACTATTAGTGACCCATTTTTCTTTTTTGGATGTCTCACTTTAATCAACATTTTTTACTTTATTCACTCTCCACTCAACTCACAAAATATAGCCGCATATATTTAGTACCGAATAAGAAATTGCTCCACTTAAAATGGGATGAAGGGAATATCTAAAAATAATAATACTTCATTCGTCCCATAAAAATACACTTATGTGGTGACACAAGTTTCAATGCACAATTGGTAAATTAGAAGAGAGATAAGAAAGAAAAAGTGATTGCGTAAGATTTAACTCATTTGAGAGAGAAAAATTACCAAAAATAGAAATGAACTATTTTATGGGACGGGCCAAAATGAAAAAAAAAGTGTCTATATTTATGGGACGGATATGGTCTCACATTCCACTAACTCATTCTACTTACATTAATTTAAAACTAATACTATATACAAGTGAGACTCATATTCCACTAACTTTTCTAACATTTCATAGAAATCGTGCCACCAAGAAATGAGACTCTAATGGCGGACGTATGGAGTAATTATTAACTTAATCAATTAAATAACTAATTAATGTAATTGTGTATAATTGGTTTTAAATTTATTATATAGTTTTATTTATAATACCCCTCCGTCCCTGAAAAGTATGAACAATTTCCTTTTTAGTTCGTCTCTAAAAAGTATGAACATTCTAATTTCTGAAAGTTTTTCTCTCTAAGAAGGTGGGACCCATTATGCACTAACAATACTTTAATTATTTTTTATACTCTATCTCTCTTACTTTACTAATTCTGCAATAAAACTCGTGCTGAACTAAATGTTCGTACTTTTCAGGGACGGAGGGATTAGTAAATAAGAGCTCAAAATTGATTGTCAAATTAATAGGTTTCAGCCCAAAATGCCGGCCCAGCTTATAATAGCAAATGAGTTAGTGAAAAAGTATTGGCCCAGCCACACAAGACACTCCTGCCCAACTTCTGGAGGGATGAGCAGCCTAGCTGCATCGGCCTAAGAAATAAAACTAATCCACATGAAATTACAAAACAATTATGAATCGAGTCGCAGTTGAATATGACATAAGAATAAAGTCACGTTCTTAACTTTTGTACCATATAAATTTACTGGACTATATGCTTTGGATCCATAAACTTGTATCCTTTTGTTTTGTCTGTATTAATCAATTTAAAGTTCAATATCATAATCTAATATCTTTCCCGTTCTTGACATTGCCATATAGCTCGCTCTTGCTTACTTTTGTTAACTTTTCATTCCATGCCTGTCTCCAATCTTCATCGTGCTCATGGATCATCGGCTTCTCGCTAGTTGCTTCTTCTGTATTCTGGTTTTAATTTAGTTATCAATGGTTGTTAAATTGGATTATTTGCTCTGCCAAGAAATTTTTAGGTTTGATGTTCAGTTCACTCTGTCTTAGTAGCTATAACATTAATAGTCCATCTTTCATATAATATTAGTTCAATGTTTTAAAGTTTCTAGATTTTTTAAATTTGGTAGTAGATTATAGGGATATCGACACCTAATATCATGAAACTTTCAAAAAATTGGGTTTTTCCCACGAACTTTAAAATTGACAAATAATATCACGAACTTTACCCTGAGTTTGTTATTTCCCACCAATGAAAAATTACGGCTATATTAATAGATTGAAGAACAATTTTTGAGGGTGTGCTTCAAGAAAAACTATCTTCAAAGATTGAAAAACTCGAAGCTCTCGAAGTTGTTGTCGAGAAATTACGAAAAAAATTCGTAAAATAAAATTATTTGCCTTAATTTTTTTATTGGTGGAAATAACAAACTCAGGGTAGAATTCATGATATTATTTATTAATTTCAAAGTTCATAAAAAAAAAACCAATTTTTTAAAAATTCCATAGTATTAGGGGCCAATATCACTAGATTATAATACATCTAATTGAATTTGTATCCGGATCATAATTAGTAATAGTGAGGGATCTGACAAAATCATAGAAAATAAGCTGTGCCTTTGAAATACTATGTCTCCTTTATTAGTTTATTTCACCAAAATAAAGCATACCAAAACTCTTTCGGTGGTCCCACACTGGCCTAATTTTCCACCCATTTCCGAACAATTCTTTGTAATGTGGAGTCTTCACATTTCTCCAATCATCAAATTAATTCCCACAATTTACAGCAGCTCATTCTTTGCATTTATATAGTAATCCTATAGTAATACTACATATGAATCGAACCTGCTTCAAGAACGTAATATCCGTGATATAAGTTGAATATAACCCCCCCAAATCATGCTAGGCAAATCATACAACTCTTTATGTGTTGATGTATATGCATTATGGATGAATATATATAATGAAAAGAACATACGATAATGCTATTTACGACTAGTATTTGACTATTTTAACTAGCTGATTCTCTACGATTATATATAAACCAGCCCAAGCCGAAAAGTACTATTTCATTTTTCCAATATTGGTATAGCATATGCGAGACTCCAAAAGTAGTGATTCGTTTGAAATTGTGTTCAATTAAAAGTAATGGAATATGTTACCAAGTAAAGACACGGTTTTGAATTTTTTATGTTGCCTAATTTTCCACCCCATTTCTCCAACAATTCTTCACTATCACAACATAGATTCTTGACAACTCCAACAAGTCTTGACAACCATATCACTCGTGATTCCCACATCTAACTAAATGCTTTAGACTTATGTGACACATTGAGAATCCGATTCTGTACTGATAAATGATGAGTTTTATATATGTAGAACAAGAAAAACCCATGTTAATTTAACTCGACATGTGATTCCTGAATGTGTTACGTACATATTGCAATTTTGAAACAACTCAACAAGGCAAGGAGAATATAAAGGGCCAGTGTTGTTGACAAATTTGCACTGCAACACATATTTTCTTCATCACAACCAAGTCTTTCAACGTTAGTTGAAATCTAAAAAGGAAGTGCTACTTAATTACCCCTAATCTCATATAATTATCACATAAATTAAATTTAATTTAGTCGTGTAAAGCATGAGCCTGTTCACACCAAAAATCAAGCTAGCACTCTTCCATATAAATTGAGATAGTATCAACACCAAAAAATCAAGATTAGTGAAGCCCTCAATCATCATGGAACACAAGAAGAAATCTGCCGGGCTGTGCGAGAGAATCCACAATGCTGTCAGCCCTTTCCGGCCAAGAACTCCTCGTATTTCAGATCATCCCCGAGCTCCAATCTCCGTCATCGCAGATAAAAGCTCAGTCAAAAACACTTCACCTCAATCCAAAACCATCCCGGTCGAATTCAGACATTCGGCTGCACATTTCTCACCTCAAAATAGCAACAATGGAGAGGTAGAAATAGCCATTATTCGGGGGCACAAGTTCGCCAAATCTGTTTCGGGGAAAGAAAAACATGCTCCGCCACCACCACCACACCATGTTCATTTTGGCAAGAGCAAGGATGAAGATCATCATCATCATGAAGGTAAGTTTACTGATTACATCACCAAGTTCAAGAACAGGATGGTGAAGACAGCCTCACATATCGGTGGAGACGGCGGCGGCGGTGGTGGTGCTAATCCAAAATCAACTAGGAGAGATAGCTTTAATGATAAAGTGTCCAACTACATTGATCAAGCCAAAGTCAAGATCAGAACTACTACCAATGTTGGGATTGATCATCATAATAATAATAATAATAATAATAATAATAATTAAAAAAACTACTAGTAACTGTCGTATTATATTTGCAATTTGTGGATTTGCTAAGTTTTAATTAATTTGTGATCATCTTTGTGTATGCGTGTGAGAGTATTCACAGTATCTGTTCGTGTATAGACTTCAATTATGTACTATATGTGTAATTAATATTTTTGATCATTCATTGTGTATATGTTGCTGCACTATATTAAATTATAAATGAATATATTCATTCCTATTGTCAAATCTGGTGGAATTAATTCGGACTATAGTGACACGCTTTACGAATGAATATTATAGAATCATTGACTGATCAATTTTTTAATATCAATTTGGATAGTGCTGGTACCAATGAAAATGTTGAAATATAGTTATTTCTTCTCTTTTTTTTTTTTTATTAAAGTGATGATATTTGTTTTCGCAAAGAATTGATACTGAAACAAACAATAAATATATTAAAGATATTATGTCAATCAGGTCAAGTAATATTACACTCAATTTTTGGATCGTCGAATAATTCAATTTGGGCAATTAGACAGGCACATAGCACATTATTAATGTCGAATCGCTCTAAAAAATAACCAAATATATTCAGTAAATGAAATCAATTAAAAAAAAAAACTCAAGTTCCTAAATCTCAGTTTATTAAAAATTTTCAAAAGCTATCATTAAAATTTTAAAACTAACAATCCCTTAAAGGATAGAATTAATTATATCGAAATTCAACTTCTAATTCTAGTTGAAAACGGCTGCAAATAAATTCATTTCCATATAGGGATAGAATTTGACACAAACAAAATAATTAAAATTACATCTAAATTTCGAAAACAACAAAAAAATAAACTCCTACTCAAGTCTTAATCTTTAGCCTCACACATCACTCGTGTTTTCAGAAAAATGAGTATGCTTGATCAAATAATTGCGAAAAGTTCTACACCAAATATTAGTATCAAACTCTAAATCTTATTAGAGCGTTTTAGATAATCTCAATTATTTTAGAAATCGTACTGAGTATGGACAGAGTTTAGAAGATTAATCTGATCTGTATTATCATAGCCCTTATAAATAGAGATAATATCTTCATTGCATTCTAGTCACACCCAAAGTATATATTACAGTATTCATTTTATAAGCTATACGTGTTAAAAAATTAAATGCTACACACATAAACTTTGTTATACAAAAGAACTATTACAGTATATGTATTCAATTAAAAAAAGTTATAGTACAAATTTTTGGACATATGACTAATAAAATATACCATATATTATGCTATATCATGACATCTAACTATATAAATAAATACATTAAACATAAAGCACTAAGTATATAATTGAGTATTTTGAACATGTAACCTTCATATATTCAGTTTGAGCTGAGAGTTTAAATTAAAATTTTCAGTTTGACGCTATCCCAACTTTTTATTTAATACGCACTAAATACTAATAATATAAGATTCAATGATCACTATTTGCTGAAAAGATTTCAATTAGTAATGATTTGGAAACAATTATCAAAACAATAATAAAAAAGGATTCTTTAATTAGAAATGGGGTAGAAATGCTCAACTATAATTTCTCTAATGTATAGTAGTAATAGAATCATATAACTTTTCAATTATGTACTCAATCATTTAATGTACCAATTCAACATATTTACAACATTTATCGATTAATTTTCTACCAAAATACTATGGTTTGATAACATTTTAGTCTCACTATATTGTTAGTGATATTTTAAATTATCTTTTTTATTTAAGTTTTAATTTCAAGTTTGTTTCTAGCATTGCAAAAAAGGAGTTTAATGATGATTTTTCTTTGTTAAAATTGAAAATGCTATTGATAGTTGTTGTCTTATTGATAGATTGCCAATGAAAGCAGCACGTCACAAAGAAAACATCGCTGAATTTCAGGCCATTGGTAAATATTATTAATGGACCAACATGGACATTCTCATTCAGTAAGTTATCGTCTGAAATCATCCTCCAGACGTGTTCACCAACAACGCACTCCATTGCTAAGAACACGATGTTCATTACACGGTTTACACCGTTTATTAACAACTTTGTATGTCAGTGTTACCGACATTAGATGCTTGTCGTTAAGTTTGTCTTGCATTTTCGACTATTTATTTTTATTGATAATCCATATGTATTATAGTTTTAAGTTTTTATATTTATTTGTTTACCTAACACAACACTATGTACTTCTTTGCAACTAATCAAGAACAACATTATGTATTTCTTTGCAACTAATCAAGAATAGGAAAAAAAACAAAGTAACAATATGAAACAACAAAGTCACTATAACAACAGTTTGATATCAAGTACAACTATTAGTTCAAACAAAATCATATTCAATTTACTATCAGTTCAAAAATGTGACACCCGACTTTTCCTATTCCTAGTAAGTTTGTTTTTGGATGACCGTCGAACTATTAGCCAATTATCGTTCTATTTTATTTTGAGATTTTATGGAATATTTTTTTAGAGCCTATAATTTATTATTCTCCTAGCCTAATTTTCTTTTTGTGAAACTACTTTAGAGAAGCCCAATATGAGAACAAACGCAGATATGCTTTAGCTCAAATCTGCTCAAATCTTCCGTTCAAATCTGTTCATGAGAAATAGGATGCAATCAGCATCAGTTTCAACCATATAAATATGTACACGTCTCTCACCTTTCATAAATCTCGAGGAAAAAAAAGAGAACGAACCGAGTTAGAGAAGAGAGTTTTCGGCCTTCTAAGAAGGTAATCACCGACCAATTCTCAACATTGAATTCGTAGCATTCATTTAGGTTAAATTTTAAATCATCGTGCTGTGTACAAAGTTTCAATCTTTAAGTTAAGCCTTTTAGTTTAGCCCTTTGTCTCAACTGAAAATTTAATCCTTCGATAAACCAATCAAAATCGATTAAGAAAATTAGAGTTAGAATGAACTAAGGGGACTTACCGGTCACAAAGGGGGGAGCGCCGGGTGACTCAATTTTTTTAATTACTTGGGCCCAGTGGCGGATGCGAGATTTTTGTACTGGGGTCCAAATTACTATAACAATTTTGCATATATATATATATATATATATATATATATATATATATATATATATATATATAAAATGTCAACTACGGTAGAAACAATTTCGACTTAAATAGTACATAGCTGAGATAGAGATGAATAATGAGCGATAAATGGACAATAAAGATACATATTTCAATAGTGTCAATGTCGAAACAATTGAAAATTATAAAAATTTAATATTAGAATTAAATTTACTGATATTATATGATACTTCATCCGTCCGCGAATAGAAGTCTCATTTTTCCATTTTAGTTCGTCCGCGAATATGAGTTCCAGTTCACTTTTATCATAAATGGTAATAGGCCGGGTCCCACATTCCACTAACTCATCACACTCACATTTCATTTAAAACTAATATATACAATTGAGACCCCTAGTCCAATAACTTTTTTCCACCCACTTTTCTTAACATTTCTTAAAACTCGTGCCGCCAAGAAATGAGACACCTAATGGCGGACGGAAGGAGTATATATTTATTTTTATGGGGTTAAAGATTTTTTTTTATTATCATATATCTAAGAACACTACAAATACTAGATAAATATATTTATTTAACTAAAAGAAAACTAAAAAAAGACTTAATCACTAAATAAATAAATTAATGTAATTAAGAGAAAATTTATAATAAACATAAATAAATTAAGTATAGAAAACTAATAGAGCGAAGGCACTCCCAGCAGGATTCGAACACGGTTGTGCAACTTGCAAAACAGCTGGGCTACGTATAAACTTGTAAAGTGTTCTATGAATAGTGAATACACAATATATAATAAAATTTGATACAGTTTATTATTTCGGTCCATCCCTAAAAATTTGATACACTTTACTTTTACCATTTTTGGTAGTGGATCCCATATTCCACTAATTCATTCCTACTCACATTTTATTATAAAACTAATACTTTAAAAGTAGGACCCACATTCCACCAACTTTTTCAACTCACTTTCCATTACATTTCTTAAAACTCGTGTTGGATCAAAGTGTAGCAAATTTTAAGGGACGGAGGTAGTAGCAGTAGTAATAACTACAATGGCTGGGGGGTCTCATGGAACCCCATGCCCCAACGTGGGTCTGTCCATGCTTGGGCTCTTTTAGTTTTTTTTAATTGGATTGTTGAATTATAGTTTGACTTGTTATGGGTGGGATTACCATGCCACAACGTGGGTTTGCCCCTGCTTGGGCCCCTTTAGTTTTTTTAATTGGGTTGTTGAATTATAGTTTGACTTGTTAAGGGTGGGCTCAAATAGGATTAAACTTTGATGTGTCCTTCTACATAGAGTTGGTCGAGAGTTTTAGATATTGGATTAGATTTTTATGTGATGGGTGGAATAAATTAATTATTGGGAAGGAGTGTGAATGTAGAAATTTTACTAAGAAAAAGATGAAGAATAAAATGAGCTTTCATGTAGGATCCATGCATTTAAACTAGATGTTTCTCGAGTTTTGACGAAATTATCTTTTTATTTCAAAAGGATTTTCTTTCACAAGCGAGTCAAAGACAGAGTGAGAATTTTCAAGTTAGAAATTTAAACGAACAAGGTGGGCTTTTCTAGTCTGCAATATTTGTGGGCTTACTTTTAAATTTACGCGATATCTTTCAAGTATGAGTTATGTACTTGAATTCCAAATATGTTGTGATGACATATTTTGTATTAGAAGATGCACCTATCTGATCACCCAGTAGGGAGTGTGATAGGATATTTAGTCCTATCGGTTTTGAATGAGCACACGTTTGTATGAAAGAAAACAAGAACAAGCCCTAGCAGCAACTAGGGTTTGGAGAGAAACAAGGTTTCGAGAAAAGAACGTTTTATTTCTCAATTCTCGATGATTTTGACTCTATAATGGACTCTATTATATAGAGTCCGGACCCTGCTTGATTCGACTCTTACGATTCGGGAAAGAATCAAGAAGAAAACCCGAAAAGATTTATAAATTCTAGCTACCAAAAATACTATTGTTCAAAAGGAAATAAAAATAATTATGCATAAGGAAAATAAATAACAGCAAAATATTGATCTGTATCTAGCACTCATAATCTTTGAATTTCGCAGGCTTCGACCTGTTCCTCTTGGACTTGCGGCTCTTGCTCGAACTGCTCGGCATCCTTGTACTTTCCACGTCCGTTGTGTCGATGCTCTCAACCTCTGACTGATCCGGTTCCATGTTGTCGTGCTCATCGACCAAATGTGGCTTCCCCGTCGTTGTAGGGTCTAGGGTCGTATCAACTCCCCCGCCCTTCGAAACCGCCTTGTCCTCAAGGTGAACAAAAGGAAAATGACGCTGCAGTTCCTCCTTTGGTTCCCAAGACGGGTTAAACTCCGGGTCAGTGGCCCAATGCACTAACCATTGTTGCTGCGGTATCCCCTCCAACAAAATCGTGCGTTCCGCTGACGCACGCACTGGAACATCCAACGGGTTGCCACGGTGAAATGTCACTGGCAAGTCCAACACAATATCATCCGAAAATGGGGGAATAAAAGGCTTCAACAATGAGACATGGAATACATCATGAATGCGACTTTCCACCGGGAGTTTAAGTCGGTAGGCTACCTTCCCAATCCTCTCTGTTATCTCATAAGGGCCATAAAAACGTCTTCCTAATTTTGCAGACAGAGGCTTTCCCACAGAGTGTTGTCTGTAAGGCTGCAGACGTAACAGAACTCTATCACCCACTCTGTATTCGACGTCGCGTCGATGGCGATTAGCCGATGCTGACATCTGCTCCTGGGCGCGACGAATGTTGTCGCGTAACTTCCGTAGGGTCGTCATCCTATCCTCCAAAAGGGCCGCAGCCTCTCCATTCTTCGCCGGGCGGGCAGGGGTAGCAAAAATCGATGGAGGTTCCCGGCCATATAAAGCTTGGAAGGGAGACATACCAATGCTCGTGTTATAACTACAATTAAGAGCTAATTCTGCCCAAGGCAAGAGCTGAGACCAACGAGCCGGCTGGTCGAACGTGAATGAGCGCAAATATTGTTCAAGAGCACGGTTAGTGACCTCCGATTGGCCATCCGTTTGAGGGTGATAGGCCGTTGTAAATTGTAGCTTCGTGCCGCTAAGGGACATCAGCTCATTCCACATATCACTCATAAATATGGCATCTCTATCCGATAGTAATTTCTCCGGGAAACCGTGCAACTTAACCACGGTCTCAACAAAAAGTCTTGCAACCCTGGGAGCGTCGAATTTCGGTTTTAGTGCACCGAAGTGAGCGTATTTTGAGAGACGATCTACTACCACCATCACGGCTGCGTAACCTTGCGAATTTGGGAGCCCAACAATGAAGTCCATGGATGCTTCCGCCCAAACCAAGTTCGGGATAGGGAGCGGCTGAATCAAACCAGCCGGTTTCTGCGTCACATACTTCGTCACTTGACAAACTGGACAAGCCGCGACAAAAGCAGCCACATCGGCTCTCATTCCCATCCAGTAAAAAAAACACCGCAGTCAGTCGGGCCAATGTACGCCGAACACCCGGGTGGCCCGCGGTATGGGAGTCGTGAAACTCTGCCAGAACATCCCTTAAAACCGCTGAATCCCGACTAAGAACAATCCGGCGCTTAAAATACAAAATCCCATCTGCTACTGTAAAATGAGGCGAAGCTGACTTGTCTGCAACAGACTTGTGTAGATCGATCAGCTCTTGGATAGATTGATTCTCGGCCCGGATCGTGGACCATATCGTAGGTGATGGTCGTGTATAAAGAGTCAATACCGACGCCATCTCATCAGCGTCATCATCCCCTCTGCGTGACAAAGCGTCTGCGACACGATTCGACGCATCAGACTTGTACTTGATTCGGAACTTGAAACCTATCAGTTTTCGAATGTAGAACTGTTGGTCGGGTGTTTGATTGACCTGAGACAACAATTCCTTCAAGCTGCGTTGATCACTGCGGATAATGAATTCCCGACCCAACAAGTATTGTCTCCACTTTTGGACAGCCTCGACGATCGCGTATAACTCCTTATGATATGTAGAAGAGAGGCGACGTTTTGGCCCCAATTTTTTACTAAAATAGGCAATGGGGTGATGCTCCTGCAACAAAACTGCACCCACACCGAAGTCCGAGGTGTCAGTCTCAATGACAAAAGGGATCTCAAAATTTGGCAGACGTAGCACCGGAGCCGAGCTCATCGCTGCTTTGAGTGCTACGAAACTGTTGGTCGCAGTGGTGGACCACCGAAAGGCGTCCTTCAGAAGCTCAGTAAGTGGGCTCGCAATCATTGCATAATTTTCGACAAAACGCCGATAATAGCCCGTCAATCCTAGGAAACCTCGGAGTTGCTTGATCGTGGTGGGGGTGGGCCAGGCAACCATTGCCTCGATCTTGGCTTTATCTGCTCGAAGCTCGCCAGCTGAAATAATATGCCCCAAATATTCGATGGTGTTGACTCCAAAAGAGCATTTGGATAACTTAATATAGAAGCAATTTTCAGCAAGAATAGTGAGGACTTGAGAAAGGTGTCCCACGTGGTCCTGAATAGAGCTGCTGTAGACCAGAATATCGTCAAAGAAAACAATGACAAACTTCCGTAGGAACGGCTGAAAAACACCATTCATTGCTGCCTGAAAAGTTGAGGGAGCGTTGGTCAAACCAAAGGGCATGACGAGGAACTCAAAGTGGCCATCATGAGTACGGAAGGTCGTTTTGTGGATGTCATCCACCTGCATGCGTATTTGGTGATAACCGGACCGCAGATCCAACTTAGTAAATATCCTCGCAGCATGTAATTCATCAAACAATTCATCTGCCGTGGGGATCGGGAAATGATCCGGTGTAGTAGCTGCGTTCAACGCGTGGTAGTCGACACAAAATCTGAAAGTGCCGTCTTTCTTACAGACCAACAGGACGGGGGAGGAGAATGCGCTCGTGCTATGTTGAATAACCCTTTGCTCGAGCATCTCCTGAACTAGTCGCTCAATCTCTGTCTTCTGGAAGTATGGGTACCTGTATGGGCGGACGTTGATCGGGCAGTTTGGATGAGCCAGATGGATCCGGTGGTCCCAGCGACGTGCCGGAGGTAAGGCCGTTGGAACCGCGAACACCGGCTGAAATTTGGCCAGGACCACCCCCAGAACAGGGTCAACGAACGGAAGGGGATCTGGGGACGGAGGGTCGGGTGTCGGCTGATCGGCAGCTACAACTTCAAATAGGTCGCAGTCATCCTAATGCGCTAAGAGTGAAAATAACCCATGATAAGATATTTGCCGTGGTGGTGAACCTTCACCCTGGAGGAAAATTTGTTTGTCACCCAATTCAAACCGCATAGTCAGCTCCTTGTAATTCTTAGTGACGTCGCCCAGCTCTTGCAGCCACTGGACGCCCAAAATGACGTCAGGTCCCTCCACTTGGAGGATATATAGATAAACTTCAAAAGCGTGTCCCTGCAAGGCAATAGGGGTATGAACACAAGCATACGAACAACGGAGTGAGGCTCCGTTACCCACAAAAACACGAAAAGGATTAACCGAAAGCACAGGGAGACTTAGCTGTTCAGCGACGGCGGGCTTAATGAAGTTATGTGTGCTGCTGCGATCAATCAGCACGTTCACCGTCTTGCCATTAATTGTTCCCAGCAATCGAATTGAACGAGGTTTAAGTCTTGGGTTGACCATGTGAATGCTCGACACATCCCCTGTAATTACCATGTTTTCACCATCCAGATCAGTGTTGGTTTCTTCGTTCGGGTCATCCAAAAATTCCTCATCATCCTCGCCGATCAAGGCATAGAACTTCTTACTACACACATGGTCGCGAGTGTATTTTTCTGGGCAGTAATAGCACTCATTTTTCCTCTGTTTCTCTGCCCGTTTAGCCGCGGACACCTTGATAATCGGGTAGGGTGGGCGGTTCTGTCCAGGCGGGGCTTGCCCCTGGCGGTGTTGCACCGTGGTAGAGAGTCCCGAAGAGAAGTTCCGTTGGCGGGTCTCACGGTCCTGCAAGCTTGATTTGGGTGTGGGGGGTGCTCCGGTCAGGAGAATCTGACAAGCCGCCACCTGCTGGGCTAGGGCGAATGCCTCGTTCAGGGATGAGGGTCGCCTTGTTAGCAGGTCCTTCTTGATTGGGTCTCGCAAGCCAGCGATGAACAGAGACATAAGGGTATCGTCTGATACGTTGGAGAGACGCTGCATAGTGTCCTCGAAGGCCGTTTGGTAGGCTTCAATTGATCCTGTCTGTCGCAGAGTAGCAAGGGTTCCCAAGTGATCGATGTAGATATCGGGGTCGAAATGGTGCTTGACCGCTATTAGGAACTCGTCCCAAGTTCTGTTCCTGCAGTTATCCTCCCAATATGTCAACCAACTCGAAGCCGGGTGGTCGAACAGATAGGATGTAAGATAGATCCGATCATGCAGCGGTGTGAAGTAGTGATTATAATATTTTTGGATTTTTTCGAATCCAATCGGGTGCGTTTTCCCCGTTAAAATGGGGCGGTTCTGGCTTGACCTTCACTAAGGGTTCTGGCACAACACCGTGTGGCGGCTGAAGGATCGATGGCGGAGGGTGCCAGCCACGAGTGGCGGTCGTGTTAGGGGGGCGGTCCGGCGGTTTGGTATGGTGACCGTGACCGGGGTCAAGCAAGAGGGCAAGGCTGTCCTCTATTTTTCTGTTCGTCGCTTCTTGACGGCGCATAAAACCCTCAAGGTCGCATTGCTGTGACATCAACTTTTTATCTAGAGCGGCGTGACGGATATTTGCGTCAAACATCATCTGACCCAATTCCTCCACCGTGTATTTAGACGGTGGGTCCTCCATGTCGTTCGTCGTACCGGAAGTAGACATCGTAGAGTGTCGGGAGAAGAGGGCTCAATGCAAGCACCAGATGATAGGATATTTAGTCCTATCGGTTTTGAATGAGCACACGTTTGTATGAAAGAAAACAAGAACAAGCCCTAGCAGCAACTAGGGTTTGGAGAGAAACAAGGTTTCGAGAAAAGAACGTTTTATTTCTCAATTCTCGATGATTTTGACTCTCTAATGGACTCTATTATATAGAGTCCGGACCCTGCTTGATTCGACTCTTACGATTCGGGAAAGAATCAAGAAGAAAACCCGAAAAGATTTATAAATTCTAGCTACCAAAAATACTATTGTTCAAAAGGAAATAAAAATAATTATGCATAAGGAAAATAAATAACAGCAAAATATTGATCTGTATCTAGCACTCATAATCTTTGAATTTCTGCAGGCTTCGACCTGTTCCTCTTGGACTTGCGGCTCTTGCTCGAACTGCTCGGCATCCTTGTACTTTCCACGTCCGTTGTGTCGATGCTCTCAACCTCTGACTGATCCGGTTCCATGTTGTCGTGCTCATCGACCAAATGTGGCTTCCCCGTTGTTGTAGGGTCTAGGGTCGTATCAGAGTGAGTCCCTCTTTTGAGTTTAATCGAATTTGGGTTTTTCGAGTGAGTGAGTCCATATTCAAGTTAGTGTACATATAGAGGATCGTGCGTTATCTTTCGAGTTGGCCGGTCTAGTGATCGAGAATGTGGCCACATTCTCATTTCACATATGAGGTTCGGATATGGTATGAGGAGAGAGAAATATGGGCTGCACGACCATACTTTTAACCGAAAAAATGTTTTGGTGACTCCGCCTTTTGTAAAACCTCGAGTTCACTTTTAAATGCTGACACAATATTTTATGAAAATTATTTTGGCACGTGTCACTGAGTATATCAAATACTCAGCCATGCATATGTTTTAAAAATGTGCAGGTTGAGTTGTGATGAGCACGGTGGTTGTTGAGCAAGACCGTTGAAGAAATTTCATGTTTAAATGTTTCGATTGTGTCATGTCTTCACACGTGGCATATTTCTTCTCTCGAATGATTCCACTGCGTAGTTGCTTTTCTTTTTAGTACAGTATTGCTGAGATAGTATTCCTTTTGAGTTGTTGATTGTTGAGATGGTACTCTGATTTTATTCGAGCTATTCCAAGTTATTTCAAGCTATGGTCAAGTTGTGATTTTTTCCCTTTCTTCCCCGCTTCTTTAAGTTTCAACCCTCCCCTAGTCGCGGTCAACTGTATTTTCTATCCTTAGAAAATGCGGTCGTGACAAAACCCTAGGTCGTTGGAGCATTTGTTGTGTAGTCTCTTCCTAATGCATCAGACTATTGGGTCCATCATATCATAAGTTTTTGGATCATCTACTACTATGTAGCCGCGTGATCCTCTTCCAACTTAAGTCTTTAATCGCACCTAACCTTTAATTGTTGATACATCTGACCAAAATGCTCGTCACATTGATGATGTGCGACGGGGTGTCATTTCAGTATTTTCTGTTGAGGTGGTGCTCAAGAGGCTCCATGTTAGGCTATCAAGTGTCGAGCATCCTCTTATATCGTTCTGTAATTTTTGCTATTGTGGCGACGACATAATTTTTATTTAGGTTACGAGTCGTGCAAATTAAATTACATAGCACTATTTGATCTTCGAATCTAATGAGTCTTTATCTATAGCAATAATGTCATTAATATTGAAAAATGAAATTACCTTATTTAAGGTGGTATTTAGTCGTCTTTACTCATTTTCTATAATTTTAACTTTGACTAAAGTGAAATATGGAACAATATCATCATTAATTATCTGTATCGAAAGACAAAAGTTGCTAGCGAAAATATATGGACTAGATTAGTAAATTTAGGTTTAATTAATTGTAGTTAGACTTTAATTAATTAATGCAAATCAAATTATACAAGCCTCAGGCCCAAAGCATGTGATGCAATTAGTATAAGAGTAGTGATTTAGAGACATAATGTCTCCATGACATAATACCCTTACGTCTCTATGCCATAATTATATTTTATATGTGGACAAATATAACCAAACACTATTTTTGGATAAAATCAATTAGTATGAATGCATGATCATTAGGGGGTGATCTAATTTCTATAATAAAGACTAATAGAGCTCACGGTGAAATTAATTCAATGGAGTATATTATATATTTTACATAGGAATAACATAAGAATAAATACTCAAAAATCAAACTAGAGTACTAATATTATAAAATACTTAAAATTAAAACAATAAATTTAATTAGTATTATATTTATTTTGACTAAGGTTCGACAATAATTTTCCAAAAATTTAAAATTTGAATAAATTAAAATTTCAAAATTGAATAATTTAAAATAGTAAGTATGATATAAAAAAAACCTACACCCAATTAGTATTAATATATTATACATATTTTCTTAATTTTATTTCATGATATAGTGAATTGAGCTAATAACTCAATTATTTATAAAGCAAAAGAGAAAATACCTTGTAATTATTTATTTGATCGAAGTTCGATTGCAATGTTCTAAAAATAAAAAATTTAAATAAATTAATATTTTGGAAAGGAAAGAAGTAGTATAATAAAAATTACAAAATTCTTAAAATAAAAACTATAAAGTCAATTATTATTATTACTGTTGTTGTTGTTGTTGTTGTTGTTGTTGTTGTTGTTCATTTTTAATTTATTTAATGATATACTGAAGGGAGCTTAAAACTCTATATAAGAAAAAAAGAAGAAAATAATATAGGTATTAGATAGATTAGGTAGAAACATAAAGTATGATTTTGTTATCAAGGTTCAACTATAACATTCGAAACAATAAGAACTTAAAGAAATTGAATTATGCAAGTAACGAATTTAAATAAAAATTATTAATTTTTTGCAATCCAAATTGTTACTTAAAAAGAAATCTACTATATATGGCTTTTAGAGTAAAGGTAAAAAATGGTCATAAACATATGACCGAAATATGAATTTAGTAAAAAATATTCACTTTTTGAAAATCATGTCCTAAACAAACGAAATTGTCGTCGGATTGGTCCTTTTTTTACGGTTCTGTAAAAAAACTGACGATCAACGCCCAATTAGTGATATTTTGACTAAATAATAAATATAAAATTTATAATTATAAATTTATTTTGAAAGTAAAAAAGTTAAAATAAAAAATATGCAATTCATAAAAATATTAAATATAAAATTTATAATTATAAATTTAACTATCAAAATGGCTTGTAACTAATTTTATTTTTGATCGAGGTTCAATTATTTTGTTAATGTTAAAAATCATAAATTTAATTGTCAAATGACTTGTTAATAAAAGGAGATAATTAATGATAAAACAAATATGTTGAACCTTAATCATAAAAAACAATTATATAAAATACTACTAAAGAACATAAAATTATAATAAAAGATATACTTAACAAACAAACCTAATATAGAAAACAATTGAGTTTAATAATCTTGACGTATAAAGATATTAAACCTTGAAAGAAATTAAAATGTTTAATATGCAGCATTCAAATCTCTAGAGATTAGTATGATAATAATGGATTGAATTTGTTTTCCAAAAATATAATCATAAGAGCATCCGCAATGGTCGGCTAGCGACCGGCTAGCCGATTCGTCGCGCTGGCCGATCGGCTAGCCGAACCATTGCAATCGGCCAGCGCAAAATCGGCGAGCGGATCGGCGTGGGCTCGCCGATCGCTCGTCGCTGGCCGAAACGCTAGCCGATCGGCTAGCCGCCATTGTGGAGGCCCGATCGGCCAGCGATCGGCCAGCGCCGATTTTTGATTTTTTTTTTTAAATCATATATAAACGCGATTTTCGTTTCATTTTCATTTGTACCACTTGTTTTAACGAGTTTTCTCTCTCTCTAACTTTCTGTTCAAGAGCATCATCGAGTGATGGATCACAACAACGAGTCCAGTCCGGCGACGAGCGGCTCTCAGACTCCCACAGTACCCGTGGGATCTGGATGGGGGCAGATGGGCCCGGGATTTAACATCCCTTGGAATCAGATGATGGGGATGATGGCTGTTGCGCCGGGGGGGGCGATGGGGGGGAACCAGGGGGGTATGCCGGGGGGTATGCCGTAGGGGATGCCGGGCGGCGGGCAGGGGAGCGGCGGGCAGTCAGCGCCCGGGTGGGGGGGTATGCCCCAGATGCAGCAGCAGATGATGGGGATGATGTGGCAGGGGGGGATGCTGCACGGTATGTATCCCGGGATGCCGGGGGGGGGGGGGTGCAGGGGTCACCGGGAGGGGACGCGGTATATCGGCCCTCGCTTGATTTTTTGACGGCTTCGTCTCACACGTCGACCCCGGTGGAGACGCAGTTCTCTGGCGATGACCTTCTGTCATTGCATGATATGGGGATCGATCTCGGGGACGATGATACTCCCGTTCGAGCGACGCCGGCCGCGCCGAGGAAGAAGACGAGGGGGAAGGGGAAGGGCAAGGCGGTCGGCGAGTCATCGCAGCCCACTGCCACCGGCCGGAGGAAGTGGACGGAGGATGAGTACGCCGCGGTGGCCAAGGGGTGGTTGGAGGTGTGCGACGATCCACTGGTTGCGAACAACCAGCGGGTCGTCAACATGTGGGCGAAGATCAGTGCTGCCTATAAGAGGCACTGCCCGCACGGGAAGGACTTCAGCAACGAGGAGGTCCGGAAGGGGTGGGAGCGCACCAGGGCCGCTGTTGGCCGTTTTGCGAATTTGTACGCCAACGCCCTCCGTCAGCTCAGAAGTGGGCAGACTGAGGACGACGCCCGGAGGATAGCCGCGAGTCAGTTCCCCTTGGAGGGGACGTATAAGGAGTTCACCTTCTGGGAGTGCTTCTTGTTGCTGAAGGACTCGGAGAAGTTCCGGGCGGGGTGCGACGTTGGGTGGCCGAAGAAGCAGCGACTTAACTATAGCGGCGACCACAGCGGCAGTAGCGGCGGATCCCACGACCTCCCCCCGGATGCTGAGGAGTTTCCATCCCTTCCTTCATTTACTGGTCGCCCCCGCCCGGTTGGACAGAAGCGGGCGCAGCGGGCTGCGAGGGGCGGATCCCCCCTATCGCCCCGCGAGGTCCAGTCCTCCGCCCTCCCAGCCGCCCCACTCGAGTACACTCTCCATTCGCGTAACCAAACGCGGGCTCAGATGTTACAGGTCTTCCGAGAGTGGAAGAACGCCACTGACCCCACGGAGAAGAGGATTCTTTACGAGATGCTCGAGAGCATGCGTGCTGATTTAGAGAGCGCGAGGTCACGGCTGGGGGGTTCCGACGTGGGCTCAGATACCACGGGTGGCGGCAGCGGCGGCGGAGACGGCGGCGGCGACGAGGAGGGCGACGGCGACGGCGATGAGGAGTAGAGAGTGACGGGGCTCGGGTGTTGAAGCCCTTTTTTTTTAAAAAAAAATCGTGTACTTTTTTTTTTAAATCTTTGTACTTTTTTTTAATGGAATGGATTATTTTTCCCGTATATGTGTCGTAAATTTAATTCCGTATATCGCAATTTTAATTCCGTAAATGTAGTATATTTTGAATTGTTTTTATTGCGGCTGGCCTATGGCTGGCCTAAATCTGACGTGGCAGGTGGTTTTTTTAGTGTTGCTGACGTGGCAGAGGAGAGAATGGCTGGCCTATGGCTAGCCTATGGCTGGCCTATTAAGCATTGCGGATGCTCTAATGGATAAAGGATAAGAACGTCTAGTACAAAATGTATATTTAAAATAATATATAGAAATAATAGATATTGACATAATAGTCCCTATTATGTCTTAGACATTATGTCTCCAAAACATTTTTGTTAGTATAAATATGTATCTATTGTAAAGAATAGATAAGAAGTTAGAAAGATTTAGGTGGTGTTTGGTTTTCTAGATAAAATAGTATAAATATATGATCTAAGATTAAGTTGTAAGATTATTTTAGTTGTAGGGGATTAACTCTGACTAATTATCACATGATTATCCATATAGGATTCAATTGTGTGATACAATCTCATGAACCAAACACACTACATGTTTAATCCCGAGATATAATCTTGCAAACCGAACAACCTATAATCTAGAATTATTCTTTTGCTAGAAAAGAAATACTCAGGGCATTCTCTTGCATTGGATTGACAAGGCATGTGGATACTGTAGTTGATTTACCTTGCAAGATTCTGACCAGTCATATGGAAAACAAACACGCAATTAGATGTCTAATTTGTAATACTCCATCTGTCCCACAATGAGAGTCATGTTTTGTCATTTCGGTCTGTCCCACAATAAGAGTCACATTTCACTTTTCTACCATAAATGGTAAGTAGGTCTCACATTCCATAACTCACTTCACTCAAATTCTATTATAAAATCAATATAAAAAAGTGGACCACATACTCCACTAACTAACTATTATTTATATTTCTTAAAATCCGTGCCCACACAATAGGGATCAGACCACCATGAGCACTAATTACCGAGACCTTTTTTGTA
This sequence comes from Salvia hispanica, assembly GCF_029641045.1. Taxonomy (NCBI): domain Eukaryota; kingdom Viridiplantae; phylum Streptophyta; class Magnoliopsida; order Lamiales; family Lamiaceae; genus Salvia; species Salvia hispanica. The sequence continues at coordinate 18,176,497 of NC_142697.1, forward strand.
CTACACCGCATACTGAGATGGCTAATCTCATAAGGACAAACCAAATACAAAAGGGTTACAAGATTACAAGATACTAAGTGATATGCTCGGATTTTGCACTGTTTTAAGGCCATTATTTCATCCGTTTTTTATGTCAAAGTCACTCTACACGTTCATTATTTGCATATTTTGTCTATTTTGGTATTTTGACGTGTTTTGTGAGAAATGTGCATAATTGAGCCGAAAAAGGGAGCCAAAACGCCAATTTTGGAAATCTGGAGTCAGACGGCGACTGCCGGCGCCCCCGGTGGGCAGATCAACGCAGCGGTCCGCCTCGGAAAAATGTGCTTGGAAGAGAAGTCTCGTCCGGCGACCGCCGGAAGATGTGCGGCGGTCCGCCGCCGAGGGAACAGACTCTCTGGACTCCAACGCGGCGACCGCCGGCCAAGGTGCGGCGGCCCGCCGGAGAAAGGCGGCGAATCCGAGAAGCCCTAGATTTGCGCCCAGTTTTACCATATTTTGGAGATTTTTTTCCTTTTACAACAAGTCATGTCTTTCCCCTATAAATAAGACCTCAAGCTTCATCAAAAGAAGAGAACTTCCAATTGCAAAATACTTCATAGAGATCAAGACCTAGAGTACTTCATTGGTGCAAGGAATTGGAGAAGGATTTCAAGAACATCAAGAACGACAAGGATTCAACCTACGGATTTTATTTGCTTTAGTTTTATGTTCTAATTGTCTTCCCTTCAATCTATGTTTTTAGCTTATTCAATTATGTGTAACTAAACTCATAGGATTCTAGGGATGTGTTAGTAACGACTTTGGTTATACAAGTTCCGTTTTCTATTTAATATCCGTTTTGTTTTTACTTTGTTTCTTCCCTAAGTTAATCTTGATGCTTCATGATTGAGTGACACAATCGTGTATGATTTAATATAACTTGCTTCATAACTGTGACAGAGTTCTAGCGAGTTAGATCCACTTAGTAGACACTACAGTTAGCTTCCCTTAAAACGGCACTGTTAATTGAGAGTGAGGACTTTTCAAGGGTCTTAGGAGCTTTTTGGAGTTACGTGTTAGGATTGACAACCCTAATCTTGTAATCAACGTTTGTATCGCATGAGCATAGGCTAGGTGACTCGTTCTATCAAAATAATAACTGTGCTAGGGTACTGTAGTTGGAATTTTGTATAACCATAACTGTGAACACACATCCCTGGAATTCCCTTATCTCTATTGTCTTTCTCCTGATTTATTTGCTTTTAGTTGATCTATGTTTTTTTTTGCTTTTAGTTTTTCAAAAGTTTTCAAATCCCAAATGTTTTTCCAGATAGTAATTGAGTCTTAGTAGATGATAGACACTTTGTGTTCGTCTTCCCCGTGTTCGATATCCGGTACTAACATTTAGCTATATTATATATACTTTGTATACTTGCAGGTTTATTTAGTGCTAATAAAAAGTGCATCAAGTTTTTTGGCGCCGTTGCCGGGGAAGACAATTCACTTTGGAGTGATATCTTCAAACGGATAATTTTACTGCTTTGGATTTTACTGCTTTCATTTTTTATTTTATTTTTATTTTCGTTCTTTTTATTTTTCTTTTTCTTTTTCTTTTTTTTTTTAGTTTCTTCAGGTTGTGCAGATTTGCGTATCTTGAGAAGATAATAAGATGGCGGAGCCTACCAACCACGATCTTATCATCGCCCTCCGAAAAGAGGTGGAAGAGATGCGAGAAGAGAGAGCTCGGGCAAAAGCTGAAAAAGAAAAACGAGCAAGGGAGGTAGTTCCAGTCTTGAATATGTTTAGTCATGGTAACATTGTGGACATTCCTGCAGGTCCGCAGATAGAGGCCAACAACTTCAAGTTGGGGATACCTTTAATCAATAGGGTTGAACAAAATGCCTTCGCAGGAAGAGACACTGAGGACGCAAATCGACATCTCACTAAGTTCGTGGAAATAGCTAATACAATCAAGATCAATGGTGTTGATGATGATATTGTGAGAGTAAGACTTTTTCCCTTTTCCTTAACTGATGCTGCTAAAGAATGGTATGATTGTTTGCCTGCAGATAAAACCACAAATTGGAAGGATCTAGTGGTCCACTTCCTCGACAAGTATTACCCGTCTGGCACCATCCTAAAGCTTAAGTGTGAGATCTTTCAATTCATGCAAGGATCCGATGAGCCTCTATATGAAGCTCTCGCACGTTTCAAAGCTCTTCTCCGCAAATGCCCGAACCATGGTTTTGGAATAGACCATCAGGTAGGAATCCTTTATAATGGGTTTAACGAAAAAATCTCTAGTTTGTTGGATTCGGGGGCGAATGGGGGATTCTTGAGGAAATGAGGAATTGCTGCTATGGAGGTAATAGAGGAATTAGCCACAAACAGTCGAGGTTGGTCCAAGGAAAAACACAGAGCTGAAAGGCTAGATGCAGTGAAGAAACCATGTGGGAATGAGACATCCCAAGAATTGGCATTCATCAGAGCAAGACTTGAAAAATTAGAAGCTCCAGGCAAAGAGGAGAATGTCATCAAAGATGTCAAATATGTCCAAAATGGGGGTGATCCCAACAGGCTTTATAATAATAATTATCGCCCTAATCAGGGGGGGGTGGTAATTTTAATAATTACTCCCTCCGTCCACGAATAAGAGTCCCGTTTACTTTTTTGCACTTGTTTTGTAAAAATGATAATAAATAGTTAAAGTGGAGAAATGATAAAGTAAGATAGAGAATAATGTAGACAAGACTCTTATTTACATTATTCTCTATCTTACTTTATCATTTCTCCACTTTAACTATTTATAGTCATTTTTACAAAACAAGTGCGAAAAAGTGAACGGGACTCTTATTCGTGGACGGAGGGAGTATAATGGAAATCACCCACATCCACATGTATCTCATGCTAATAATCATAATTTTTTCCAATCTCATAGGCAAAGAGAAAGGAGTGGAACCACATACCAAAGAAGACAAATATGAGGCTGGCATCCAAAAGATCTTGGAGCTAATGTTAGAGGATAGAAAGAACAACGAGACCAAGATAGGAGTTGTAGAGGAAAGACTTACCAAACTTGAATCTGGGTTAAACACTGTTGTCTCCACTGTGTCCATCATTATGTTACAAATGGATCAATTCCAAAATAAGGTAGTGGAGGATAAAGGCAAGGCTGTTGCCAAGGTTGTCGGTACCAACAAGGATGAAGCCAGCACCTCCGGAACGAGTTTTAGGGACTGTCCGACACCCAGCGGACCACCGCATACGTTGCAGCGGGCCGCCACTAGGGCACAGTTTGGATCCTGCCCGACGCCTGGCGGACCGCCGCAAATCCCGCAGCGGCCCGCCACTGACGAGGCAGAGGCGCCCGCCAAGAAGGAACTCGTGCGGCACAATGGGATTGTACTCCCCTTCCAGCCGAGGAAGATTCCGACAATTCTTAAATATGTTTTGTAAATGTCATACTAACCTCCCTCTTGTTGATGCATTGCAGGAAAGATCTAGGTATGCCAAGCTCTTGAGAGAGGCGGTGATGAAGAAACAAAAGCTCCAGAAATCTTATCTAAAACTACCTCTTCACTGTAGTGATATCATCCAAAAGCAAAGGACTGTCAAGCAGAGGGACCCTGACCAATTCATCATTCGCTGTTCCATTGGGAATGGTAAGGTAGACAAGGCTCTTTGTGATCTTGGAGCTAGCGTCAACATAATGCCATTGGAGTACTACGAGAAGCTTAACATCGGGCCGCTCAAATCCACAGATACCTGCTTAAGGATGGCCGATAACACTGCGGTAAATGCGGTAGGGGTAATTGAGGATGTGTTAGTTAAGGTTGATGACTTCATATTCCCTGCCGATTTCTTTGTTTTAGACATGAAAGTTGATAAACAAGTTCCTCTAATTTTAGGCAGAAATTTTCTAGCCACATGCAAAGCTCTTATTGATGTAGGTAGAGGAGAAATCACGATAAGTGACCATGGAGGAAAGTCGACCTACAACATCGAAAGCGCGATGCTTAAGTATGAAGAGGCGAAACAAGCTAAGATGGAGCATGATTGCAGGGAGGTCATGGTGACCGATTTGTCTAAGCCTTATGATCCATTTGGAGGGGAAGATCTTTCTAACTCTACTATTTTCATTGTTAACACTTTACCTCAAGCTCCTAAAAAGGGCGAGCCTAATCCTACTAAGCCTACCTTGCAGGAAAAGCCCAAGAGAAAGAAGAGGAAGAAGACTCCATCTCACGATGACCCCGAAATCTACGTAATCAAAACCTCGAATGGAAAATTCAAATGGTGGAAGAAAGTTTTCAACAAGTTGGTTCCATTTGCGGTGGCAGAGACTAAGATTGTTGGTACAAAGGCATTCCAAAGGAATCGTCACGATGGGGGATAACTCATGAGCTTCAAAGAACGTCAAGCTAAAGACGAAAAATAAGCGCTTGTTGGGAGGCAATCCAACCTTGTTTTTGACAATTTTTGCTTTAAGTTAAGTAATTTTTGGTTTTAGTTTAATTTTGTGCATTGAAATTTTTTTCGCAGGCTCTGACCTCTCCGCGGCAACCGCCGCATGTGCTGCGGCGGTCCGCCACCTGCACGCTGGAACATTCTGTTGACACGCGGCGACCGCCGGACATGCTGCGGCGGGCCGCCGCCTGGGCGTATTTCTCCAGCGCGATTTTTTCAAAGTTTCTCAACTTTCGCCCGGTCAAGCCTCGACGCAAGGATTTTCAAGGTACGTTTTTTTTCAGTAGTTCACTCACGTCCCTACCGACTCTGCAAACTTATTTTACACTTTGTTGTAAATAAGTTTGGGGGGATGAAGTGGTGGACCGTGAGTTTATGATTTTTCTTTTTGTTTTAAGTTTTTTTTGTTTTTGTTTTTCAAAACCCCGTAGGTGAATTTTGTGTTCTAAAAATGTTTTCTTGAATCCATGTCGTGAACTTAACATGAAGAACTTAGAAACACGCATGCTTAGGGACACACTTTAGATCGAGTTGCCGATGATATTACATTCCATCTAATGTTTAAGTGTGGCTTAACGTTTTGATTTGATGGTTTGGTAAAAGGTGCATAATTAGTGAATTGCTTGTTCGCCTTGAATCATGCTTATACCTTGTGAGGATTTGAGCCAAAAATTTATTCTTGTGTGATTTATCTGCATGCATGTATATGTTTCTAGAACTTGCTCCTAGTCTTGCCTAAGTTTACATAGTGTTTAAGTCGATTTAGGAGGATGATTGGCCATCTTATCTTAGCCTACTTTTATCTAAAAACCATGACCCTCTAAAAAATTTTTATATTCAAAATTTTTTCCTTCGGAGCCAAGTTTGCGCCTTTAAGCCTTTTCTTTGGAAGCCAAAATTATGGAGACAATGCCTTGGGTTAGTTAGTCATTACTATCTTATTTTGTAAAGGAATTGGAGAGATAAGGGGGAAAAATATAAAAGTAGTGTGCTTAATGTAAAGAAAGTACAAGTTGTGAAGTTGAGAAAAATTCCAAGTATGTGTTTGATCTTAGAAAAGAAAAGAAAGGATGTGTAAGAAAGAAAAAAAAATGTGAAAGGTTGTGAAAAGAAGAAGAAAATCAAAGGATTGGAAAGTGAGTTGAAGGAGAAAAATAAATGAAGTGTTAAAAGTGCCTTGGGTTAGAAAAGTGGAGTTATCTTTACTCTACTTGGGATATTTTTATTTTTAGTCACTTTTTAGCCAAATATTCCTCACCTACCAAAGAGCCTACATTACAACCAAAGATAAAGACCTTTCGGTCTTTTGAAGCTTAATCACATTTAGTAGAGGAGGGAGTAGACTTTGAGCAAGCCTATGGTAAACTTTGCATGATGCATGATTTGAGTGCTTATGTACACATTACCCTTATACACTTTGAGAGTGAGAGAACACTTCCCATCTTTGGAAGTTTGCCACATGTGAGGGCTTGAATTCAAGGTGTTCCACGAGTTAGTAATGAAAGTGCACTAATAAGCCATGCTTGATTTGATTGTGTTAATACATGTTTAAATTGTTCTTCCATCTTTTGAGGCAATTATGACGTCTAGTCCTTGTGCATTGCGTGCGTCTATTTGGTGACTTTATTGTTTTGTTTGAGGACAAACAAAAATGTAAGTTTGGGGGAGTTGATACGCTCGGATTTTGCACTGTTTTAAGGCCATTATTTGGTCCGTTTTTTATGTCAAAGTCACTCTACACGTCCATTATTTGCATATTTTGTCTATTTTGGTATTTTGACGTGTTTTGTGAGAAATGTGCATAATTGAGCCAAAAAAGGGAGTCAAAACGCCAAGTTTGGAAATCTTGAGTAAGACAACGACCGCCGCGAATGTGTGCGGCGACCGCCGGCGCCCGGCGGGCAGATCAACGCAGCGGTCCACCTCGGAAAAATGTGCTTGGAAGAGAAGTCTCGTCCGGCGACCGCCGAAAGATGTGCGGCGGTCCACCGCCGAGGGAACAGACTCTCTGGACTCCAACGCAGCGACCGCCGGAGAAAGGCGACGAATCCGAGAAGCCCTAGATTTGTGCCCAGTTTTACCATATTTTGGAGTTTTTTTCCTTCTACAACAAGTCATGGCTTTCTCCTGTAAATAAAACCTCAAGCTTCATCAAAAGAAGAGAACTTCCAATTGCAAAATACTTCATAGAGATCAAGACCTAAGTACTTCATTGTTATATATGTTCTTGAATTCTGGTTATTGTTGAGAATCTCTGCTATAAATGATCACAAACTAGGTGAACATATTGCCTTTCAAATCTACGTAAGCAACTCCGCCTGCTGCCCCTGTTGCTGCAGCCATGATTCCGAGCAATAGCTGCATCATGTATAGGAGAGAGCCTTTTCTATGTCTCTGCTTGACTTTTTTCTTTATACTTACTAATTATGATGAGTGTTTTTAGCATAAAGTTTTGAGAGCTTACGACGTCGAAAATGATGGGAGTGAGAGATGAGTCTTGTACGGATGCCTGGTTTGCGTATAAAGAATCTGCAAATCAATCATAAATCTCAATTTAGATTTATAAAACTTAAGACTTATGATATAGGCATGGCTGTAATTAGATGAATTAATATTGACTAACATTTGGTTGCTTTGGTGACGTATCCATGGCCATGGGCCAAAATTGAAAACCTTTCTTAATCTCCTTTTAAAGTTGCAGCTTCGCATTTGTTTGATTAATACTATTATAATACTAATAATATAAATGGATTGCTAAAGTTGCAATTATTGCAATTCTAAAGAATCCAAACCAGATTATACTCCTTAAATATATGTTCAGTAATAATCTCTTGGTAGGCATTACCCACTGATTCGAATATCAAAAGTTTTTAATAATCTCATATTCCAATTTCTACGGCTAATTTATAAGTTTAGGATGCATTGTACTATAATTATGTTTTGCTTATTTTGTTGAAGAAAATAAACCATTTGTACATGAAGTACCTCAAGATTTATTTTATTTTATTTTAATTTAATAGGAGTATATAGTAGCATTTGAATTTATAGTAGTAGTACTAGGTAGGTCGCACGAAAAAGATCAATTGATCATAACATCTATTGTTAGTCAAACAAACAGATACGAATTTGTCAAACAATTGCATTTTTTAAGCGGAAGAAAGAATTGTTATATGTTCCATAAAAAATTGTCTTTTTCATTATGCACAAGTTTTGGTACCATCAAATATAAACAGCCGCGACATTGAAATTTAGAACTCAGGCTATAACTCAGACTTAGCCTGCCTTGTTTATCAAAAAAAATAAAAATAAATTTAGAGCTCGATCAATGCAGCAACAAAAAAGGCACATCACAATCAGATTTCTCAACTAACTACTCGATCAGAACACTCTACAAATTGATTAAAGTATTTTTTGTTAACTAACATCTAAATTGTTCATTTGACAAGTACCATTTACATATGAACACATAGGTGCGTCGGTTCTATCATGTCAGACCAAAATGTTAATATCTTATATGTGAGAATTGATATGCTGAGCGAGCACCTCTAAATAAGCGACAGTGAGCGCCCCTCTCTCAAAATCTCTCTTTTTACTCTTTACTCTAAAATTTCCTCCCTGCCTCAACGCACGCTTTAGCCTTCTTCGCGATTCACAAATTTCTCTCGCCCGATTCTCATCTCTCTATCACAATCAAAACCTACGTGAAAATGGATAATACTGTATTAAACAGTTTTCTGACCACCATCGATGAAGAGATGGCAACGCAGAAGAAGAAAATAAAAAGCTGCAATTCAATAATTGAGATTACCTATTCAGCGTCGATGTGTAGCCTAAGAACATCTCCAATAGCGGCTAGCCCACCGGCTAGCCGAACTATTGGAAACGGCCAGCCGCGAATCGGCGAAGAAACCGGCTAGCCCACACCGATTTGAGGGCGCTGGCCGCCATTGTGGCGTGCCGATCGGCCAGCGCCCATTTTTCGTTTTTTTTGGAAGATTTTTGAAAACCTATATATATGCGATTTTAGTTTCATTTTCATTTGCACCACTTGTTTTAACGAGTTTTGTCTCTCTCTAAATTTTTGTACAAGAGCAACATCGAGCGATGAGTAACGCGGGTGGTAGCAGTAGTGGTGGTAGTGGTGGGGATACTGAGGAGTACGAACGGCAGATGAACGAGGCTATGGAGACCTACATGAACCGCGAGCTAGAGCGGTACATGCGAAGGGTCGAACAGCAGGCGGTACCTCGCCCTCCTCCCGTTGTCCACCGTCGAGCAGTGATTGATCGTAGCTGCACATCAGCGGCTAATTGACGACTACTTCTCAGAGAACCCGCAGTTTCCCGCAAACATGTTCAGGCGGCGTTTTAGAATGCGGATGGAGTTATTTATGCGTGTCGTTGACGCTTTGGAGCGTTGATATCTTTATTTCCGCTTCAGGCACGATGCGTCTGGCAGACCCAGCCACACCCCTATTCAAAAGTGCACGGCGGCAATCAGACAGTTGGCTTACGAAGGCGCGACAGACATGTGGGATGAGTACCTCCACATCGATGAGTCGACAGCCCTGGAATGTCTGAAGTATTTCTGTCAGGGCGTGATTGCAATTTTCCGTGATCAGTACCTTCGAAGCCCTACCCCCAAGATTGTCATGATCTGATGCAGATGCACGAGGAGCAGCATGGATTCCCCGGGATGTTAGGCAGCATAGATTGTATGTATTGGGAGTGGAAGAACTGTCCGACTGCCTGGAAGGGGGCCTACACGACCGGCTACAAGGGAAAGAATCCCACGATGATCCTCGACGTCGTAGCTGATTACCGGCTATGGATCTGGCATGCGTATTTTGGGGTAGCCGGGTCGAACAATGACCTCAACGTCCTCAACTCGTCGCCCCTCTTCAACGAGCAGTGTCAGGGCATCGGTCCGCCCGTCTCATTTGTGGCCAACGGCAACTGGCATGATATGGGCTACTACTTGGCGGATGTGATATACCCTAGGTGGCCCGTCTTTGTGAAGACGATCAGGCATGCGGCGGATGACAGGAAGGCCTACTTTGCGGAACGGTAGGAGTCGGCACGCAAGGACGTGGAGCGCGCATTTGGTGTGCTCCAGTCTCGATGGGCAGCAATCAAGGATCCAACACGTTTGTGGGATGTCGACTGCATTGTTGATATAATGTACGCCTGCATTATCTTGCACAACATGATCGTCAATGACGAAGGCGTACAACTGACTAATTGGGCCAATGACGATGAAGCCGGTCAAAGCCACGAAACGGCCACCCCTAGCGTACGACGTGGGGTACCTCACGATGAAGTCGGCCGCCTCCAGGCACATGCCGACATGCGCTAAGTGGATGCTCATATTCAATTCCAAAAGGATATAATTGAAGAGTTGTGGGCACGGAAGACTGCACGGCGATAGTTTTTTTTCTTGATTATGTAATTTTTTTAAATGAATGTACTTTTTTTTTAATGAAATGAATGAATTTTCCCGTATATGTCTCGTAAATTTTATTCCGTAAATATAGTTGTTTTTGAATTATTTTTATTGCGGCTAGCCTATGGCTAAGGCTAGCCTATTTGCTTAAAATGATGATGTGGCAGGTGGAATTTTAAAGTTGATAACGTGACAGAGAGAGAGAATGGCTAGCCTATAGCTATTGGAGATGCTCTAAACGCCAAACGTCAATACGCAATAGGATGCATCTTAAAACTCATGAACTAGTAAAGATTTCAAAAATTGAGTCTATTTACAGGGCTTTTTTTAGGCTATTTTTAGCTATTAAGTTTTGATAGAAAAGGCAATTCTATCAAAACTTCCCAATTTCATTAGTCAGATAGGCATTTCATCGACTTATTGAATACGTAATAAATGGGCTACAAGAAGAAACAAACATTTTTTTTCAAAACAGAGGCACCCAGCCTAGAACAATGGGTACAAATATACCCCCAAAAATAATTTTCTGCCTAGAACAATGGGTATAAATATACCCCCAAAAATAATTTTCTTAAAAAAATATACCCTTTACAACAAAGATGTTTAGTGGCCTAACGGTTTGTTATCTCATTCTCACTGCATAGACTAGTGTTCGATGCTCACTAATCTCATCATGTTCCTTGCTTGTTATGTACTCCCCCGGTTTCATTAGAAATGAAATATTTTCCTTTTTAGATTGTCTCACTAGAATCAAAACGTTTCTAAAAATGAAAACAATACTATCTCTACTTTTTTTTCTCTATTACTTTACTCTCTCTTCATTAACTCACAAAACAACACTACAAAAAATCTCGTGCCGAAAACTAAATATTTCATATTTAATGGGACGGAGGGAGTATTATATTACAATTACAATACTTAAACGTTTAGTAGTTTTATCACTTTTTTATATTCATAATCAGTTTTCCTTGTTATACGTAGTTTTATCATTTTATTTTTTAATATAGTTAACAGTAAAGAATAATTTTGGTCCGAAATATATGAACAAAAATATAAATTTGGCTCAAAACATTCACTTTTTTATAAATGGGTCAAAGCAAATGAAAATGTCGCCAAAGTAGCCCTTTTTTTACGGTTCCGTAAAAAATCTAATAGTCAACGCTAACTACACAGTGACATGACCGTTAGTTTTTTTTACAAAACAATAAAAAAGGACCACTCTGACAAAAATTTCATTTATTATGGACCTATTTTTCAAAAAGTAAATATTTTGGATGTTTATAACCAAAATTGACATTTAATCTATACTTAATCAAGTTTTATATTAGGACCAAAATATGAATTTGGCTCAAAACATTCACTTTTTGAAAAACATGTGTTTAATAAATGAAAATGTCACTGAAGTAGTTCTTTTTTTTATGGTTCCGTAAAAAAACTAACAGTCAACGCTAATTGTACAGTGGCAAGATCGTATTTTTTTACCAAACAATAAAAAAATAGACAATTCCGACAAGGATTTCATTTATTATAAATCTATTTTTTTTAAAGTGAATATTTTGGAGCAAATTCATATTTTGATCATATATTTAGGAACAAAGTTCGACATTTAATCTATACTTAATGAGGTTTTATATAATATCTGGATATTATATTTGCAGTGATTTTAGCTTAGTTTTGAACGTTCTTTCTTTTATATTTTGTAAGCATTAGATAGTATATTTTATTATATTTTTTATCTAATTTATATTTTTAGTATGTGTGTATGAATTTTTTTTTTCTTTTTTCAAGATATTAGATAGTTGTATTTTTTTTAAATTTATATTTTAATACTTTGGTATAATTTAAATAATTCAACTAGTATTTGTGTTTTTGTTATAGATGCCATAAAAAATGTGGCCATTTGCGAGCACAAGAGTGCTAGCAATAGTCAGTTTTGCTAGCAGATTTCGAGCATAATTGAGCATCAATTATGCTAGCTATGGTGTTTGTCGCAAATTTGATAGCAGTTTTGCTAGCAGATTTCGAGCACCAATTGTGCTAGCAATAGTGCTTGTCGCAAATTTGATAGCAATTTTGCTAGTAGAAGTGTTGAGAAAATCGGGTAATTTTTTCTCAAATAGTGAAATGAACTGATTCATTAATTTCAGTGTTAACCCAATGGGGTCTACTCGATAAAATTACTTAGCTAATTGAATATGTTATACATTTTGGTATTTTGACGTGTTTGTTGATAAATGATAGAAAAAGATAGAAAAATAAGTGTAAAAGTAGTCTCTGTTCGAGCCCATTCTGGCAGCGAGTTTGAAGTCCAATAAGTGTCTACTATATACCATTCTCTTCGTCTTCGAAAGAGCTTAGCGTGAGTATCTTGAACATCTAAATTGGAGTTTTGTGGAAAAGGTTATGAACATTCTACGAACATCGCACAGTCCAGTTAAAAGCATAGGCAGGATCTTGTACTCACTCGTTGTTTGGGTCCATGGCCTCCAACCCTTTCCCCCTCTATACCAATATGAAAAGAATAAACTAATAGCCCAAAACATATAAACCCAATATGAAAAGAATAAACTTATAGCCCAAAAATATAAGGCCATATCAAATAAATTCAATTAAATTCCTAAAAGAAAAAGAAAAAGAAAATACAGACAGAAACCCTTAAACCCTCGACGCATCCGGTAATTCTCTTCCTTCTCTCTTCCCTAAAGTAAATTATTTGTGTAGATGAGCTGCAGAGATAAAGTAATTCTGCTGATTCCTTGTATTTCTCAAATTGACTTTTAATCCCTAATCTATCTTGACAGTAAGCATGGCTTCCCGCTTGGCTACCTCTTCCCTGCGCTGCCTGCAGAACTCCACCATGCGCAACCTTTCTCTCCGCAGAGGTGTTCGATCTTCCATTTACGTTTCAAGGACCGAATCTCAATCAGCCCGCAGGTTCTATTTTAAAAATAGATAAATAATTTAATAGTCTGACTTGTCTAACTGTGGGAAATTTGTAATGTTGGTTAGAAAGGTGGAAGCTACCCTGGACCCCCTGTCCCCGTTTGATAGACTACCATTGTATCGTCGATCGCACAGTCTCCCACGTATTTCCTCTTTATCTGTACCACCTCATCATCAATTGTCAATAACAAGCTTAAAATCCCTTTCCATTTTTATTGTGTAGGTTTCGATTGGCCACCTGATCTTGCTCTGTGCGTATACGAGATAAAACATACATCATCAAGCTTACAACTTTCCAAGCCTAAGCCTGAGACTGAGACCGTTGTTTATTATCATAATCATGTTCTTTGTACATATCTCCTTAAAGAGGATGGCACCTTCTCACCTAAGTATTCCACATGTCCTCCCTCTTTTCTAAACGACTATTCCTTCACTGGGGCTACTTTTAATGGTCTACTTCACTTTCATAACCCTAAGTCGTCCAGTCATGCTCTTTGGAACCCAACAACGAGTGAGTATAAGATCCTGCCTAACCCCAAGCCCCATCCAAAAACTCTTGAAGAGTGGCGTTTAAAGGCATTTGGAATGTGGTGTGACCATAAATTTGAAGATATCAAAGTGTTGCAAATTAACATCTTGAATTTGGCTCGTGAAGTTCAGTGCTGCTTTGATCAATTTAACTTGTATTCACTCAAAACTAATTCATGGAGGTTAATACCAGTATGCACTCAGTTTTGCTATGACTTATTTGTCTGTGCTTGCATATCTGGGGTTGTTTATTGTAAAGCACATGGCAAAAACAACGACGTCACCGTTATTCGTTCGTTTGACCTCTCTACTGAAACTATGTCTACTTTACCCTTTCCTAAACATGATGGGAATCCTTATAAACTTTTTGAGTGTAATGGGTTGCTTAGTGTTGTTGCATTGTTGTATGATGAAGATGGTGTACCTTGTCAATTCCACCTTTGGACAATGAGAGATGGATCATGGATAATGGAATCTGTTTTCCATACTCGTGGTGTTCGGGAGATGTTATGGCTTTCGCTGGACGGTAAGCTATTGTATTTTGTAAGCATGACCGATGAGCTAATGGTGTTTGATCGTAGCATTGGAAAGTTGAAGCATCTTGGTGTTAATTGTTTTGGGTATAAACCAAATTTCATTCCGTTTGTTGAGAGTTTTGGTCAACTCAATGGAATTTCACATGTTGAGGAGGTACATTCTCAATTCCTTATGCTTATCCCTTGTATAAATTGTGAAAGCTTACTTATATATGGATGACTAATGTGTTTTTATTGAAATAAGTCAACTTGACGAGTGCCCTTTTTTTGTCACGAGAAAGACATTGGAAGAGAGATTGCCCAAAGATCAAGACATAGACTGCACTGAGTGAGAGTTCGGGTATGTTTGTTATTGAGATAAATATGTATGAACAACTCACAGTCGGGTGTATCGGCTACCTCTCGTGGCTCACACATTTGTAATAATGTGCAGGGCCTGAGGAAGTAGACCTATGCGTGGGAAATGGAGCTACAGTTTCTGCTGAACTCGTAGGGACTTATAGATTAGATCTGTCTTCGAGATATAGACCTAATTTATGTACTGTAGTTTTTATTTTGTTCCTATTACTTCAAAGAATATTGTCTTCATTCCAATGTTGAATATTGAGGGTTTTCCCTTTCATTTTGCGAGCAACATATGCTCAACATGTTTACATGATGAATTGGTGTATTGCAAATTTGTTTTATGTTGTGATTTGCAGTGAGATCCCCAACCCCAAAACACTTTCCAAAAATCTTAAAATAACTCATCAAGAAATTCGATTAGCAGCATGAAAGTCCTCACATTATTGCACGTTCCTTTTTTTTATCTACATCATTCAACCTTTGATCTATAGCTGTTCACTTAATCCAGCTCATGAAAACATTGAATTTCTGATTTTATTCTAGCAGCTTGTACACTCATTTCTCACTAGTTCCCTTTTGTATTTACATGCTGAGTTAATCTTTTGACGAGATTGATGATTTCAACAATTAATTTAGGCAATGCGTAATCATACTACAAAAATGTTGTCATTACCAAGCACGAAATTTGTCGTGAATCGGAGAATACTGAGCACATTATATTGTGATCGTAGCTAACGGTACTTAAAAATTGAAATGCAAGTATTTAACTCAACCGAAACGTATCAAATTTAGATGCACCGTCATCATTTACCATATTCGTAATGCTAAATTTTCTGTGAAATTCGATAAGTTATTACACTAGTTTCAATACATATTATCATGTATTGAAATAATAATGATGATGTAAAAATTGAATACAAATTAATGTCTCCAATTAACTAAACGCTACTATTAAGTTTATAGAATAAATCACAAAATTAGATGAAATTATAAATACTTAAAATTAAATCAGAAACGGAATTAGATTAAATTCTAAATATTTAAAATTAAATCTAACTTATAAAGTTTGTATGACTTTTTATAATATAAAAGAGTAGTATGAATTTTAATTGATTAAATGTTATTACTTATTGTAAGTGATAATTTACTTTTTATACGTATATATGGCGGGAAATAAGAAATATATATTTTTCATAAACTAAAAATTCATTTTCTTTGGCCATGCATATCATGTTATGCTATAGTCCGAAATTAAATATAAGAAATAAGTAGTGGACTAAGATGTGATTATTGGATGATCAAAATTTTCTATCTTGGATCTCAAAGAAATTTTAAATTTCTATGATCTAGTTTATTCATATGTTTAATGTGGGTATGTTTAATTATTTATTTCTTATTATAAAATATTTTTAAAAATTGTTGATTGGTATAGTTTGTTGACGTGAATTTTTTTAAAATTTTATTATATTTAAAGTAAAAAAGAAGTAATAACAATAACATATATAAAATATTAAATGATATGATATATATTAAGAAAATTGACAAAAGCATGATTAAAACAAAAATAATAATAAATGGTCTATATAATTGATATAACATATAAAAAATTTGAAATACTAAAACCTTAATGCTAACTATTGAACTCCCTTCATTCCGAGGTAGCTGAGTTGTATTCATTTCGGACTATGAAAATTTTAGTTTGTATAGATTAACTTAATAGTAGTGGTGATTCCACCGTTAACGTTGTTTACCAAGAATTGTATCTAAACTTATGGGAAAAAATTGCTTCTAAGTTTTGTTTTTACTTATAAAAATGTATGTTTTTGGTCCCCAGAACTTATGGACTACTCCTATGTATTTATTGAAAATCTAAGTTGTGTGAGTCATGTATGTTTCTTTTCACAAATTACAAATGTATTAATAGGAAATTATTTGTTAGCTTAGAACCAGAGGATCATGCCTTCTTTATATATATAAAGTGTATTTAATGATGGATTTTTTAAAAATTATTTACAATTTCTATTCATTATTTGGAAATTGCCTTGGCCAAGTGGCACACTCTTGGTCATTTTTAGTATATATTTTATTATTTTTTAGTATATAATTTCATGTTTTTTTTAAAAAATTTTTATAATAGTTTGTCATTTATTTTGGGTTTTTATAAATTTTATTTTATAACAGTAATATTTCACCTAATAGTATTATTATAAAAAAATAATAAAATAAGTATATAATGGTGTGGTTAGGTGGTCATTGACTCATTGATAATCCATTAAAAAATGTATGTTTGGGTTAGATGAATATTGAGGATGAGGAAGATGATGTAGAGGAGATATAAATTAATTAAATATTAAAAAATGGATGGTTGGGTTGTTGCTGATAAACATAGTCTAATTGTTTGTGTAATGACACCAGATTGATAATTACACGGCTAGGTGATTATGTTTTGGAGGCTCGAGTATTGGGTGGCCATAATACCAGTCATAAAGTCTTGATTCTTCAAATGACTTTAATACTGTCTGATTCAAGGTTCCCATTCAGATTCCAAAGACGACAGTTGTTGCTATATTTGAGTCACAAATCGTGAATGTCTGAAGATTTTAGTTTGTAGAGATGATGATGATGATGATAACAGTAGAAGTGAATCTACTGTTAATGTTATATATAAAGGAGTGCTGGTTTGTTGTTGTTTTTCTAAATATTTTTTTTGCACAAATAAATACATGTGATTTGTTGATCGAATGAAATCATGAACTAATTATTCGTTTTAAAAAAAATTCATTTGTATTTAGGAAAACATTTTTCTTTATTTGTATATCTTATTCTATTTAATTAACGCATGTCTTTTTTTGTTATTTTTTTTTATTTATGTTACTACACCTATAATTGATCAATCAATATCATGTTGAATATGAAATGTTTCATTAGTTGTGAGACTTACAAATGTTTGTTTATTGTTGGTTATAATGTTTTTAATTGTTTATAATCTTATTAATATTATTTTTAATTAATTCATATTCTTAAAAGAAATATATTTTTATATTATTTTCTATATATTCTTTATTTTAATCTATTTAGTTGTAAATATACTTCCATTATTTGAAAATCTTTTGTCTCATGCATAGCATGGGTGGCAACACTAGTTTTAAAATAAAATTTGAGATATGAGTTAGTGGAATGTGACATTACCAAAAGTAGTAAAAAGTAAATGAGACACTTAATTATGGACGGACGAAAAAAGAAACTTGAGACACTTAATCATGGACAAAAGGAGTATATAAAAAGTGTACTACTTTCTATATTCAAATGAAAAAATTACTCCCTCCGTTTCATGTTAATAGAGACATATCTTTTCAGCACGAAGGTTAAGAAATGCTCCAGATATATATGAAATGAGGAGAATAAAGTAAGTAAAAGATAAAGTAAGAGAGATGCAGAGAGAATATAGTAAGAGAGTGGAAAAAAATATGAGAGTGAGTATTGCTTTTTACCCCCTAAATATAGAAATGACTCTATTATGTTGAAACGTCCCAAAAATGAATGAAACTCTGTTAATTGGACGGATGCAGTACTGTAATAGCAGTAGAACATATTTTGTGCACATTAATAAGTTTGAACTATTAATACTACATAATACTAACACTATTGCGTTACTACATCAAACCTAGCTAGCACATCACATATATTATGAAAAAGAAAATACTTACATGATGTGAAATAAATAATCAAATATATAATGTTCATATGCATGAGATATTCAATATAATTGAAGCTATCGGCATAAAACCATGAGATCTCCAAGACAATATCCCAAACTTATTATCTTCTACCTTGAAAAATCAATTTTTTTAGTATTAATACAAGTTTGTGTGCTTCTCTGACTCTAGAAATGGTTTTATTAACTGTTTTTTTTTTACCGATGAAAATAATGCATCATAGTAAAAAATATTGTTTGTGGTGACAGATTCCATGATGTTACGGATGGATCACTAACCATGAGCGAAACCAGGAACCAACATATGTATGGTAAGGTGCATGGAGCAAATGCCCCACTTCAAATATAACTATTTTTTTGTCCAATTTTGCATATTTATAAAAAATTATATTTGCTCCTTTTCAAAGTTCATTGCACATATAATTTTGCTCATTTATATTCCTAGCTCTGCTCCTCTACTAATGACATGCTCACTTTGTGAGTTCATGTTCGAATATCATCATTTAAACGTGTTAGAGTAAGTATTGATGTTCATTAAGCCATTCACTTACAACATACGTAATTGTTTGTTTTATTGGATTGGACGTATACGGTATATGCCAAGAAGAAATATTGTAACAATTTAGTAATACTAAAAAATACTAGTCAAAAGGGTTAATTAAATAGTACTAATGTTTATTAGTTTGGTAAAATAGACGAAAATGAATACTCGTATCCCATATTTAGACAGATCAATGAATTTCCACCTAAACCCCGAGATCCTAACCCTCGCTTTCGCCACCACCTTTTTCTCGTGTTTCTCCGCTCACCACACTAACCAATTTCTTCACCTCTATTTTCAACAATAAAACTCCCAACAATTTCACACATCAATTATAACATTCATCGATCGATGCATTAACACTCTCACACAATCTCCATACATTCCCCAATTCCCACCTCAACATTTCTCTCCTATGGCGCCGGCGGCCGGCGTAGTGCTACAAGGCGACCGGGCTCCGTCGAAGCCCATCGTGGTCCCGCAGCTCCTCTCTGCGGCAGTGCCGGAGGTCTTCGCCAAGGACGCCATCATCGCCTGGTTCCGCGGCGAGTTCGCGGCGGCCAACGCCATCATCGACGCCCTCTGCACCCACCTGCAGGAGCTCGAGGCCGTCGCCGGAGTCGCCGATTACGGATCTGTCTACGCCGCGATCCATCACAGGCGCCTCAATTGGGTCCCGATCCTTCAGATGCAGAAGTACTACCCCATTGTTGATGTGGTCGCCGAGCTCGAGAAAGTCGCCGAGATGAAGCGGGACCCTGTCGTTGCGGTAAATGAGGAGTGCGTCGACGGTACTGATAATGCCGCCGCAGAAACGCTGGCTCAAGACGGCGCCGCCACGGTGGTCGATTCGCCAGAAAGTGATTACACTGATTCAGGTAATTACTATTCATTTCCTCCAAATTTCATCATTATCTATATTACTACTATTTGATTAAGTGATGGATTTTCCAGCATTTTTGCGATTTCACTGATTTTAGTAAGCTATAAATTCTGGATCATGCATTCATTTCCTATTGCGGATAATGTTTGTGCTTGCATGAAAAGGATGATCTGTAGAATGAAGCACGAGTAAAGCAATGTTGATTTGTTCTAGTAATATGGCATTCACCATTGCAATCTCTTTTCATGTTCTGGACTGCAGGATCCCAGGAACTGCAGATGTTATGTTCTAACCACGACGAATGTGAGGCGCGCCAAGCCCAGATCAAGATGACGAAAGGGTTCGTGGCGAAAGAGCCAGTAAAGGGGCAAATGGCAAGTCTCTTTCTCATGTGTATATGTGTCTGTTTCACGCGCACAGCACATGCAACGAGCATCTTCTGATCATCGTACATATATAATGGGATGACAGGTGAATGTTGTTAGAGGCCTCAAGTTGTACCAAGACATATTCACTGGTGCTGAGCTCTCAAAGTTGAGTGACTTTGTCAACGAACTCCGTTTGGCTGGTCGGGATGGTGAACTCTCGGGTAGATCTTGTGATTCTTGTGGCGTTAAAATAGATTTTTTTTTTTTACTTTTGCGGCTAGAAGTTATGAACTGAGATTTTAAAGGGCATCTTCTATAGGTTTGCTTGAGCAGATTTGGTTATTCATATTTACTTTATAGAAAAACATTGTGCATCTTCTAGATTCGAACGTTGTAGAGATTTCTTATCAAATGTTTTGTATTTATTTCAGGAGACACCTACATTTTATACAATCAGCATGTGAAAGGGAACAAGAGAGAGTTGATCCAGCTTGGGGTTCCCATTTTTGGGCAGATAAAAGAAGATGCTACTGATAAATTTCAAAAGAGTATGCTAAGTTTGCATTCAAATGCATTAACTACTTTTCATGTCAGTCTTTTATTCACAAAGAAGCACTCTACGACGTGAAACAGGCTACATTCAGCCGATTCCAGCTCTTATCCAGGATGTGATCGATCACTTGATTCAGTGGCATCTGATACCAGAGAACAGGAAACCCAATAGCTGCATCATAAACTTCTTTGATGAGGTATATATCCCTCAGCTTCGTCTTTTATCTTTCCACCATGCATTTTTGATAATTCAAATAGCGAATGCCCTAAGAATGCAAATATTTTAGTGAGAGGCTCGTTACATCTCTGTACTAAGAGGAAGATTATGAACTAGAATAGCTTGTTGAATTGTGCAGGGAGAGTATTCTCACCCTTTCCTGAAACCACCTCACTTGGACCAGCCCCTCTCCATCTTGCTGCTCTCGGAATCAACAATGGCATTCGGCCGAACACTCTTCAGTGATAGTGAAGGAAACTACAAAGGACCCCTCACCCTCTCTCTCAAGGAAGGGTGTGTAGTACCTGCACTTTTATTTGTAAAAATTGAATCTCATTTCGTCTCTTGTCTTTTCTTTTAATTAAACCGTAGCTTCTGGCATGGTGATTCTTGTGATTAAATGTCTCAAAATTTTAATCCACGTCTGTCGCACCAGATTTTCATTGTGCACATTTATTTTAAGAAAAATCTGCAAGTTCGATTTTGGTCATTTTCAGGTCTCTCTTAGTGATGAGAAGAAATAGTTCAGACACAGCTAGGCATGCTATGTGCTCCTCTCAAAATAGAAGGGTGAGCATTTCTTTCTTCAGGGTGAGGAGTCTCAGACGGGCCGAAGCAGAGAGTAGTTTCGAATCCATGAACGTATGGCAACAAGGGCTCACAGCTCCATACACCACACAAGATAGCTACGAGACTTTTGATGGAATCCCCAAATGTGGCTTTCTGCAGTCTCCTGTTGTGATGCTCGCCCCAGTGAGCCCAATGGCTATCAGCCCCGGAGGTGCCCCACGTGGTGGCACCGGGGTTTTCCTTCCGTGGAGTGTCGGGTTGCCCAAACCTGCAAAGCACCTCCCACCGCGCGCACAGAGACAGCGGTTTCTTCCTCTTCCTTCCACTCTAGATACACAGAGTTGAGGATTGGTGCTGTGATTTTGTAGCCCTAGAGATTTTTTAATTTGAATTTTGCTATTGCTTATATACTTTAAAGAAGCAATTTTCCAGCTGGGAATGAGTTGGTGCTTCGTTAGGTTTTTCTCTGCTTCTATTCAAATAGGTTTGAATTACAAATTTTGAATTTCCCACAGTTGAAGTTGAAGTTGAGGTTTAGAATAGGCAAGAGAGAGTTCAGTGTTGTATCAACTTGTTTATCTTCAGGTTGAATCTTATTTTGAGATTTCGAAAGTCATCCCTTTTTTGTCATCAATCTGAATTCAAATTCAAGACAGAAACATAAATTTTATATTAACATCTTAAAATAGAGGTTTACAATTCTTCATCAACGAATACTTTATTGAGCCACATAAAGAAAGGCAATTACAGCATACTTTCACTTTCACATGAAGAGTAACAGCAAAGAATTAAAACACATTTCATCATTTTGAAAAAAATTACATATCCAAATATTTACTTGGTAGGTAGCTTCAATGGGATCATTCTTCGTTATCCCTTTCATTTGCCAATCCAGCAGCTTTAGCTCGACGGAGGAAGCCATTGTATCACGTCGTTGCAGCCATCAAGTTTTCACTGGCTCATCATCCTCCTCAATATCCCAACTCAAATCCTCAGCATCATCTGCAGCACTGAGCTGCTTCCTCAGTTCTTCTCTGTTCGGCCTCTCACCAATCGGATCTTTCTTGTCATTGTCACTTCCAATGTCCTCAATTTCGTCCCACTCGATATCTTCTTCCTCCGTCTTCACCACTTGTGCAGCAGCTTCCCCTTTGACACCCACATTCTCGTCAGTTTTCTCCTTGACACTTTCCTCAGATTTCAATCTCTCATAACTTGTCTCTTTATCAGATGTGGTTTCTCTCTCATACAAATCAGCCACAGGGGCTTTGCCTCCTTCCTGCAATTCACCAGTCAAACTCCCTCCTTTCTCACCAGGAATCGAGTTCCCATTATCACCGACGCCCTTCGCCTTCCCACCATCCTTCTCCTCATCATCATCAACATCCCATGACAGCTCATCGTCCTCTTCATCCACCGATATCGCCCTCTTCACAAGATTAGCCCGGAACTTCTCCTGCTGCTCGAGCTTATCCACTCTGTAGAAATACCTACACCAAAATGTATCATGATCAACTACATTTGGCACAATCTTTCTAAAATTAGCATCCAGAGCCCCATTCTCCCCAATCAAACCCTCGATCTCGCCACTCTTTTCATCAAGGGTAAAGCTCGATCTCCACTTATCGTAGTCCTCCAAATCATCAGGCTCCTGACAGAACGTATTCAAATCGGTCTGGATCGCACTCAGCTGCGCCTCGAACCTACTGTAGCGCCCCAAATTCAAGCTCCGATTGATCTCCGGCGTATCGGTCTCCCCATCCGAAAGCTGCGGCTCCTGCAAGATGATCTCCGCCGTCGACTTCAGGACGCCTTGCGCCGCCGAAGTTCCGGCTTCGATTGACGCTGGGAGCTCCTTCACAGCTCTGGTCGCGGCTTCGCGGATGATATCGGATTCCTTTCTGAGACCCGATCCAAACTCCTTCAGATCTCTGCTGTATGTCTCGATCATCGATTCGGATGTGGTTGCTAGGGTTTTGATCAAGCTCCCGAAGCTCCATCCGTCATTTGGAGTAGGATCTTGGGGCGGCGGGTTGAGGGCGGAGTCCAGGTTTGGTTGTCGAGGGCTCTGAGGCTCCTCATCGTCTAAGATGATGGATTTAAAAAAGTTCATGGCGTGAGTTTGTGATTAGGGTTCCGGTGGGATTTGGGAATTTGAATGATGATGGTTACCTGTTACTGTCGGTGATGCTTACATTTGAACGAAGACTATATATTTGGGCCGCTGTTACTTCATTTGGGCTTTACCTCTTTATTTTTCGTTTTAATTTGTTCCAATATACTGTATCTCTTTTCTTATTATAATATTTAATTATTTTTTAAATTTTATTTTATCACACTCAACAATTTAAACTAAAATCATGTGCTATTATATTAAGAAAGTAATTATTTTAAATGGAGTGAATAGAGTTTTAATTATTATTTTCACATTTTACCAAAAATATACTTGAAACCCTAACTTTTTATTGTGCTGCCCTTCCACCTCTATTGATAGCTCTGACCCTCGCATCTATCTTGGTCGTGTGCCATGGTCGGACATTTGTCGACATCAATCCACCAATTTTTTTCGCGTATATCAGCATTTGTCGACATCAATCCACCAATTCAAGGTCGCATATATCAGCAATTTTGAGGATAATTATCATCATATGTGACAATAAATGGGCTCGCTTTTCCCTCCAAATTCATTGTCGTGTCCATTGTCGGACATCGAAGAGATTTTCAAGATTAGATGATGACGTCTAAGGTTTCACCGCCCTTCGTCATTGGTATTATGAAATACTATGAAACATTTGTTTGTGACATGAAATTTCATGTAATGTTATTTTATGTGTTAAGTAAAAAAAAATGGTATTTTTTTATTTTATAAAAACGTGTCATTTTTAGTGGAATAATCCAAAAAAAAAGTTGTCATTTTTATTGAGCCGGATGAAATATTAATTAAACTTTGCTCGTTCAAGTGTCATTTAGGGGTGAGAAAAAAAAACGAAAACCAAATATTCGAATCGAACCAAACTGGAATTTTGAAATTCGGTTCGATTTTTCGGTTCGGTTCGGTTTTAAAAATGCAAAAATTTCGGTTTTTCGGTTCGCTTCGATTCAGGCAAAAAAAAACTGAAAAATCGAATTATATTTTAAATATAATATTGTATATATGTATTCTATTAATTTAATATATTATATCATATATATAATATATATTCTTTTAATATATTTTTATAAAATATGTATTATATATATTCAATTAATTTTATATTATATATATTTATAGGTTTGTGTTAAAATGACAACCCCTCTTAAAGTGACACCGTGGCACCACTTATACAACAATATTACTCCATAAACGTTACACGTCAATATTACAAACACTACACGACAATCTATAGATTGATGTATAGCGTGTCGGATATTGCTGGACAAGAAAAATTGTTGTACAAGGTATAAAATATTGCTGGCCGTCTTTTTTTATCCTTGGAAAAAAATGCCACGTGGCAGCTTATTATTCGTCCACGTGTACAAATGATTGGTTAGGAATGATGGTTTGATGTTATTTTAAGGGGTGGTGGCACCCTAACATGCCCCTATATTTGTATTCTATTAGTATATATAAAATGAATTAAATTATATATATTAATATATACTACTACTATTTTTTTCAGTTTTTCATTTTTTTTGAAAATTTCGGTTAAGTTCGGTTTTCGATTTTTCGGGTTTGATTCGATTTTTTGCCAAACCCGAACCAAACCCGAATGCTCACCCCTACTGTCACTGAAAACAGAGTCGCAAATTTTGAGGGAAAAATGTCATCTCATGTATGCGAGAATCCATGCAGTAACTTCCTCCAAACAAATTTGCCACCAGCGTGGGATTTCAAGGCAAGCAAATCCATAAGGTTTGCAAACCTTCGGCATCGATATCACTTATCAGCAAATATATTGGTTGAAATTATCACAATTCACATCATGTATGAAACCCTATCACCGTCAATTGTTGGCACAATCATAAAAATAGCATGTATTTAGGGTGTCTCCAATGGCGCCCTTCCCACTCGCCCGTCGGCGACGTCCGACCGGACGGGCGCCATTGTGGGCGGGAAGGGCGCCCACGCCCGTCCCGAGTGCCTCTGCGATGGCCTCGCTCCTCCCGTCGACGGGCGAGTGGGACAGGCGCCACTGTGGCGAAGGTCGCCCGTCCCACTCGGACGTCCGACATTTCAAATTTTTTTTTTTAATTAATAAATAATAAACTCTATAAATAGGGCTCCCCCAAATTCATTTCATTCACCCCACTTGTGTTAACAAGTTTCTCTCTCTCTACACATTTCATTTCTACTACAATGGAGTACAACAGAAACTCCCCCACCACAAGCGGAGGGAACACACCCTCGATTCCCATCGGCGCGGAGGGAAATTTTGCGGGGATGAATCCCCAGATGGCGGGGATGGGCGGTATGCCGACGATGACTCTCCAAATGTTCTACAATATGTACACTTGGATGAGTCAAATGGGTCAGATGATGCCGGGGGCAGCGGGTATGCCGGCAAATATGTCGGGGATGGGTGGGACTGCGGGGATGGGCGGTATGCCGCCAAATATGGCGGGGGTGGGAGGGATGGTGCCCGGGGCAGTGGGGATGGGCGGTACGCCGCCAAATATGTCGGTGAGTGGGTCGATGCAGCACAGGAGCCCGGGACGCCTGGGGAATCTGTCTATCGGCCATATATAGATTTGTTGGCCGATGACTCCCCTTCTTCTGTTCCGGAGACTCAGTACGCCGGCATCGAGACTTTCTCTTTTGAGGATCTGGGGCTATCGCCGATCCGTGAGACTCCCCAGGAGGAGGCGGGCCCTGTAAGGGGCAGGAGAAAAAGCAAGGCCACGGCCAGGAGCGCGGGTAGGGGCAAGGGCAAAGTCCCGAGCTCTTCCTCACACACGGGGATGGGAGGGGAGGAGGGTGTGGATGAGACTGAGTGGAGGACGATCTGGACCGTGTGGGAAAATGCCGCGCTTGCGAAGGCATGGGTCGGTGTTGTAGAGGATCCCTACACCGGAGCGAACCAGTATGTTGACCGAATGTGGCATCGCATCAGTGCCGCCTACTGCGCCAACAAACCGCCTGGGGCGAAGCCTCGCATCCCCGAGATATGCCGGAAACAGTGGCTCCGGTTGAGGCCTAAGCTCAGTCGTTTTGCCGCAATTTACCAAAACAACATGCGCATGGTAAGCAACGGCATGTCTGAGGATGATGTGCGGAGACAATCCTTAGCCCAGTACCCCAGCAAAGACTTGGGGATCAAAGAGTTTGACCAGTGGGAGGCCTTTCTCGTGGTCAAGGATTCGCAAAAGTTTGTTGTGGGTGTCGAATCGGGCTGGAAGCGGACGAAGATCAACTCTTCCGGTGAGTACAGCAGCAGTGCTGGTTCGCACGAGCTCCCCGAAGCCGAGGAAGTGGCCCCGTTACCACGAACAGACACTCGCCGTCGTCGTCGCCCGATGGGGCAACAGGCTGCGCAGCGGATGGCGAGGGGAAGCGGCAGCGGCAGCGGCAGCGGGTCCTACGAGGTCGAATCGGAGGTCCCCGCCGGAGAAGATGACGACAGCCTCGCCCGCGCGCAGCAAACGAAGACCCTGATGCAGATCACTTTGAAGTGGTATAACACGCACGATCCAGTCTTGAGAAGGCTGTGCAAGGAGATGGTTGACCGATGTCGGCGCGATTTAGGGATGCCACCCATTGATGATGATGGCGTCGAGATCGGGGGCGGGAACGTCGGAGGTGGCAGCGGCACGGGCGACGGGGACGAGGACGAGGAGTGAAAGCCGAGGGGATTATGTAATTTTATTTTTACTATGTTTTTTTTTTAATTATGTAATTTTTTTTAATTATGTAATTTTGTTTTTTAATGTAATTTTCGTATTTCCCGTTCGTATTCGTGTCGAATTTTATTTCCATGAATTTAAATTTTAATTGTGGGAAGGGCGAGTGGGAGGGGCGAGTGGGAAGGACTAGTGCAGTGGGAAGGGCTAGTGATGTGGCAGTGGAATGGGAGGGGTTAGTGCTGACGTGGCATGGGAAGGGCGAGTGGGAGGGGCGCCGCCGGAGACACTCTTAGGACTAAAAATGAATTTTAATCAAAATAAAAAAAAACCGACCAAAAATACATTACTCCCTCCGTCCCAACTTAACAAGAGTGGACACGTATATATGCATTTATGGAACTAATGAAAATTGTTTTTCTATATCTGTTGTTACAAAAACAGGTTACAAGTTTGAACTTTTCGTATGGCATTTTCACAATATATGCTTTACTAATTTACAACCAGGTTTAGGAGTTTGTATTCTGAACATATGATTACAACAAAGCTTTAGAGTCTGTATAATAAGACTATACACAACAGGCGTTGCCCTTTTCTCAAAACTAGAAAAACAGCAGCAGGGTTAGTACTACCTTGTCATGGAAGTTAACTCGATTGATCCTTCCTCTCGTATAGGGGCGTCCAATCTGCAAAAACTAGTCGGGCTTCGTGTACTCCAGCAGCATATGAGGTGATCTGTAAATTTTAACCAGGGTCCAGTAGAGGACCTCTTCAACTCCGAGTTCGCCTTCTGCTCTTGCAGCATATATGTCCTCACAGATAGCGATCAGCCTAAGGACACGATACAACGGGAAACTTAGGGTCATATATGACATAAAGCAACTATGAAAATCCGCTGATGAAAATGATACCTGTCGCATGAAGGGAGATTCTCAAAGGGTATTCGCATCCGTAGGTCAGAACACTGCATTCTAATAAACCGGCCAACAGCAAGAACGAATGTGATATACAGTCCCCAAATACTGAATTTGCTAAGCGTCTCACCAAGAAATCCCTCTGGAACAATTCGATGGATTAATAAAAAGATTCAACAAGATTCAATCACACGTAATAAGGTTGTAAATACTAACGTGGGCTTTCCTCTGATACGACAACAGCCATAGGCCCGGACAATCCTCCACAGGCATCTGCATCTGGAGGATTGATATCTTGGAACGACCACCAATCATGAGTCTCACGGTGTAAGACAAGATCCGCATTCACAAGAGACTGTTTTAGAATAAACAAAGTTATCAAAAGCTACAGGAGAAGTCGCGATTTCTTTTGAAATAAAGTGTGCAGTTACACAACAAATCCACGTTACCCATCATTCTCTAGACCTCAAGCTTGAACATTAAATAACAAAACATGAGATGTAGCTATATATAATCCATTTGCACACTATTGCACAAACACACACATTTAGATGTAAACGAACTTTAGGAGGTGTAGTATTTACAAGGGGTAGCTACAGAACATACCATTTGATGTCACGAATTGGACAAGAGCCTTAAACTGAGAACCAAATGAAGTTAATGGTTCAGTTTCAAGGCAAAACATTCAGCAATGTAAAAAACTATCTAACATTATACCAAGATGAGCCAAGTTTCTAAGAAATTAGGAACTCATAAACCAAGCATTTTTCATCATCTCGGAATTGTGGTAATTGGGTTTATATAAACAAAATATGTGATTTTTTTTTTTTTTTTTCTGGCAATCAGAACTGGTACACTTGAATACAAATTTAAACCATTACAACTTTCATCTGCCAGATGCTGATTTAATAGTCTCCTCCAAACAAATAATTCAAATCACTGGGTGACAGCTGTGTTTGTGTGTGGTTCTGGGCTACGGAGGTTTCCCCATGACATGTTTTGCAGTGTAAATGGGTTGATTTTGTAGTACTGCAGCAAGCATTTCACCATTCTATAAACTTTTATTCTCTCTAAAAATACCGGTTACCAACACGTTGGTCACCAATTTATGGGAGATTAATTCAAACCATGACATTGTTACCTATGCAGTTTAAATGAATTTCAAAGACCTAGAAAGATTGCTAATAATATTGGTAACAATGTAAAGAAAGTTCAGAAGCATACCACTTGATCAACAGGCCTAACTTCTCCAGAACCAGTAACACGGAAATTTCTTGGATAGATATTGTAAATCCTAAAGCTGCTTGAGGCAGAGGAACCATTGAGAACCCTCTCAACTTCTGACGGATCAGGAAGATTTGATGGATCGACACTCTTTTCATATTTCACATTTTCCTTGCCTTTGGGTCGGTCCCTTGTAACTATCCAAGAAATTTTCATTTCCATTTTACCGTATAGAGACTGAATAAACTGCTTCTGCACCACAGCAGGGACGAGCCACAGAGTGCTTGCATCAGCTTGGCAGCAAATAAGCTGAATGTCATTCGCATTGTATGAGTCCAAATAATTTTGTGGATCAACATCGTTGGACTGCACTTTGTCCCATGGAATTATTTCACAAAGAGTTGTCTGGTACAAGATCAATCTGCCGCCATTTGTCTTGATTTCAAACTGAAAACTAGCATCATTGACTGGATTTGCTATGTTAGTTGGATTACCGCTACTGTACATCTGTAGAAAAAAAGGTGGAC
This sequence comes from Salvia hispanica, assembly GCF_029641045.1. Classification (NCBI taxonomy): domain Eukaryota; kingdom Viridiplantae; phylum Streptophyta; class Magnoliopsida; order Lamiales; family Lamiaceae; genus Salvia; species Salvia hispanica. The sequence continues at coordinate 18,206,068 of NC_142697.1, forward strand.
ATTAGTACCTTCAACAAACAAACACCAAAATCTTAAAAATGACATTGTTCATATATAGGGCCACCATTTCCAGATTTTGGCAACAAAATTGTACATCCACCGTTAACCTTTTCTTACCATTCCCAACTAAGTTGCATCTCAAGAAGAAATTAAGATGAACAATTTGAGTTAACTGGAATCAGTACTTGCAGAAGACTCACAGGAACCCTTTACAAAGAAAAACTAATACATAAACTCTTATTTTCACCATCTAATACAAGTGTCTTCAGAGATAAATGGAAACTAGCACACCAAACATCTACAATTTGAGGTCAAACAAGCAGATGGCCAAGAAACTAGAAGCTGAGAGAATTGCCGGGTGATTCTTTTATCAGCCAACTTGCAATCGGGTAAAGTATCCCTACATTTTGTACTCTAAAAGGAAAATTAGGAACATCATAAAGTATAGCGCATGGGATTGTTTCAATATTCGGTATGCGGTTTATTAAAAGATCAGATCAATATACATTGCACCACATAAGCTAACACAAATAGATATGTAATTATCTTCATTGCTATTTGATTTTAATATTTATACTGAGTGTCAGTACACTATCACAGAGCAGAGTCATGTCAGGAATTTCTTACCAACATTGGGGTCCAAATAACACAGATTAGAATGAAGAAGAGACATATCCCATTGCAAAGCTTTGTCATCTTTGTCTGCTTCTCTCCTTGTTTATGAGAAGCTCTGTTCAGAACATTATCACATTTGACAAGGTACAAACTTGCATTTATGTCCTCCAACTGAAAGAGAAAAGAGATGCATCAGTATTCATTTTAACTTTATTGATATAGCTGATGTATTACTTTTGACCAACTTTGATGACCACATGACCCATATTTCACAATGATACTCCAAATACACCTAATCTAGAATTTGCATGTTGAGGGGTCCTAATATATGATTTATTGATTGAATATAACCGATCTGCTCCTTGGCAACCACCATATGGGTCACTCACTCCCTTAAAAGGCCTTATAAGAGTGGGGTTACCTAGACTTATATAGAAGACACAAGATCACTACCAAGGTCTTATAAGAGGGGAGGGTTATAGAAATGTCATTCACCCACTTAAAAGGTCTTCTTATAAGAGGGAAGGGTTATCCAAACTTATATAGAAGACTACCAAGTCGATGTGGCAACAATAATCAATAACTGATGCCTGATGGAAAAGGTACATGAATAAGCTAAATCAGCAGCAGGTTGTAATTTGCATTGGTTCTGCGCTAAGCCTTGGAATGATTCCTTATCTTCCACTTTGGGTTGTCCAAGTTGTGTAGTTTTTTCTCTTAGGTTTCATAAAATAAAAGTATAAAACCAACATTCACTAATAGTATTACTCTAAATTTGGCCAAATAGATCACTTTCTCCTGTGTACTACAACTTGACAGTCTTAAAACTTTATGCAGGAAAGTAATCAATCTATTGATCAAAGTACACTTCAATAAGGCATCAGACAAGAGCATTTTGGAAATTTTCCATACTTCTTACTAAGTTACTGGTAAAGAGTGCAGCTTAGTTTGAAAACAAAACTTTCGGAATTGAGAACAACAGTTCCACGTGCATGGTTGGTAGAAATACCCTGTAGAAAACTTGAAGACTCACCTTCAGCCAGTCGTACATTGTCAAGGATGTTGCTGTGCATGACCAATCAAGGACGCAACGCAGCTCATACAGAAAAGGTAAAGCCCGATACAGCCTATAACCCAGATAGTTAACGCGCGAAACTTCACTGGTTAGAAATTGGCGATACAATGTGCTTTGATGAGGAACACCATATCGAATCTGCATGGCTTGTAATACCAAAGAAACTGCTTTCGTAAGATAGATTGCTCGAATGGCTAACCCAGCAGTACTCTTTCGTGAAGTATCCATATTCCAAGCATACAGGGTGACAGCATAAGTGAAAAGAAAGATGCTGAAAATGTAAAAGATGACTTTTCCAGTTGCAAATGAACAGAGGTATATGACGCGATCAACAACAATCAAGAAGAAGATTATCTGCACAAGAAGAAAATTCAAGCATGTTAAATGAACACCAAGCAAATTTTATAAGTCACGCGCATTAAATTAAGTATAACCCCACATGATTAAAAAAATATTCAGTTAGATATAGCAATCTGTATTTATTTTCCTTACCATTAGCATAAATACATATTCTTTAGGAAATTGATCCTCAAGCTGATAGTACTCCAGAATTTCACTTTTATTTTTTATAACTAACTGGTAGAATATGGCAACCAGAAAGAAGACAGTCAAGTCAGCACCAAAAATATATGCATAAAGATCAATTTCTCTCCTGCCACCTCCAATCACTGAGATAATACAGTAAGGGAATCCAACTTTAAAATTAAGTTCCTTCTCCTGTGCCCTAAGTATTTCCTTTGCTATATCAGAGGCTGGCGTAAGAGAATTAATTTGTGCTGCTGGCTTACAGTCAGTCAATGAAGAGACATAAACCACCTCAAAAACAGCCAGGGCCACACCTGGATTTTCAGAACTTTTTTCAATGCTACGAATTTGAACCTTGCTGGCACAACGGCAAGGATTAAGCATTTCATTTTTACAGTTTTCGTCGTGCACAAGCTGCAGCAGGCGATTTATTCCAGACTCAATCCTCTCAGGCTGAATCCCATCTTCTGGCCATGCTTTGACATCCATGGACAATTGAATAAAGTGTGGAGGAGATTCTGCTTCTTGAGTCAGTGATTTCCAATATCTACAACAGTTATTCACCACTGATATGACCGCTTGTTTAATTAATTGGAAACACTTCTTTGAATTCTCACTCCAGCAAGAGCCTATTTGAACCTGCTCTCGGTTTAGTAGCCCCCCTTTACCATTACCAAATCCTACTGAAATCCATTCACTATCCTTTGCAGTAATAGAGCTCTGTATTAGAGTAAATAGATACAGCAAAAACAAAGGTAGTAAACTGATAACAAATGCTGATGTTATCTTTTTTGTAGGAAACCCCAATTCAAGGAGAAGGTCTGACTGGATGTTGAAACCACAATGCTGTATGATTATTTGGTATAAATACTGAAGCAAAATATAAATTTCTGTATAGATTAGCATTATAACCCAGAAGATGTAACTTGGCCCAGTATTCACGCAGAGAGCATATAGAAACAGAGCTGCCAAGTAAACCATGGAAAGTAAACTGAAGTTCCATAGGAAAACAAGAATAAAACAACAGTAGCACACTATATCATTGTTTGACCGCATCTGAGACCATATATGACGGATTATACGTCCAATCTGCCAACTCGCAAATCCTGAAGTTCTACTCTTGTCAGATAGCACAGAAGATGAACTACTCAAGTGTGTCTGCTTATCATTTGTGCTTCTTTCATCAGTAGAACGTCCATCTTGCAAAGATGGGGGTTCATTTGAATCTGAGTCTTCAGGTGAGATGTTCAGAAAATTGGCGAGACTGCTAACTGCCTGATTCCCAATTGATTGAACCTGAGAAACACCATCACCTATCAGTTGTACAGCAGAAGCCAAATGATTTTCCTTCGACTGGACTTTACCTTTCTTCACTTCATCTGAATCATTACCAGCAGTATAACTAGCATCATCCCTAACTTCAGTTATCTCACTGAATGAAGCATACATTTGTGGCTTAGTAAATTCTACAGCAAATGGGTTTTCTGCTCTGAAGCTTCTGGGAGATTCATACAGATGAGATGGGAAAACTAAATCAGCATTGGTATCACCATCCTGTTTCTCAGCATTACCAGTTTCTTGTGAATTAAGTGAAGCATTTTTCCTTCTCCTCAATCCTTCTTTAGCAGGTGAAGAATCAGCACCAGCAGTAGGAGAATTCATACCGTGGAGCTGAATTTGCAGGTTGAGCATTTCAGCTTTCATCTTCTCCACTTGTAAGTTACGCTGACGTTTCTTCTCTTCAGATTCACGGATGTGCTGCAACTGTTCAGTCTTCCAAGTAGCTTTCTTCTCTTGCTCCCGAACGATTGCACCAATTTGTTCAGCCTCAAGATATCGAAATACATAATCAAATTCTGAGGAAGAAAACATGTATGACTGACAAGATACCAGAACAAAAATGATTATTTCGACCAGAGCAGATCTTGAGGTGATCCTAAATCCATAATCATATTTATAAAATCCAATCACCTCATAGATGTAATCAACAGTTTCACACTTCCCTGCGGTAAAGTCACCAACGAAAGGAGATTGATACGCCAGAGAGAGAACAATAACAGCAAAATTGTACACTCTCAAGAACTTAAAGATCTTATTTTTCTTCTTTAAAATGGATAGCCTCATGCGGAAGAAAATTAGAGCAAAACCAAGGTATCCAAGGTGCAGAATATCATACTCCAAGGTTCCTGTGATTAAAATGAGAGTAAGTACCAGATCCAATAGGTGACAATAGCAGTAAACCCTCAAATAGTCCAGAATAGTCCACATGCTCTTGGTTTCAAATGAGATATCTCGCCAAACAGAAGCATTTTTATGTTGAGAAACCATCTGCTGATATGTAGATAACCATGAATAACTGGGTGCACGGTCTGCCCGGAGTTTAAAACATGCCAACATAAATACCATATAATAACTGATGAGCATTCGAGGATCATCAACTACTACCCCTGCAATATTACATAAATAACAGAAAACATCAAAAACTAGTTCTTGAGGATATAACTACGGAAACTATCAGCATTCAGAGATAGGCAGCGGAAGATTAGGATAGCAGCAAAGAAGTTATGTGTATTAATTATCTGTCCTAACTTTTGCTGAGGTAATTTTTTCAGAAAACTAGTTTTGTATCTTCTGAAGAGCATCTATGCACAGATATTTTAGTTCTTGACAATATAAGTACAATCAGTATTTCTATGTCAGGAACCTAACCAGAAACTAAGAACTGGACAAGCGTTTAGAATCTTTTTGGAACTACATGTGATTGTAGGAAATATATGAGTACACCAACAAACAGGAGATGGGAGAGGTAATATGTGTGCGTGTGTGTCAGTTTCAAGAGTAGCCAAAAAAAACAAATGAGAAAAAAGTCATACCCAGCCAACACATTTCACAGTACTGGAAGTATACACTCGAGTTTTTCCAGCAATCATGACAACGTGTATCAGTTGGAGTAGGTACATGTTGACTGAAAGGCATCATAGTGCTCCACATTGCAAAATATTCAGCAAGAAGAATGATAGCAAAAAGAGTAACAAATACTGGCCACAGCCTCTGTATGATGGGGCGCGCCAAAAGAACACAAGTAGCAAGAGAGGCAATATAGAACAGAGACACGGCATTTAACAGAGCAAAACTGGCAAGTAGCAGGGCTAACATGTTGATCTCAAGCCCAAAGAGGTTGAACATGTTTTCTATCCAAAACTTCAAATAAACTTTTAGCATTGTCTTCTGCATTTCAAACCTCTCCTGCCTTAAGGAAACAACTCTTTTCTTGTTCCACTTGTGACTTTCCTTTATGCTTCCCCAGATATAACCAAAAGAGAATTTTCTATTGCTTCCATTTTCATGAAAGCCTCTGCCAGGAGACAAATCTTGAGATGCTTGATCATTTGCTTGTCGGAAAGATGACCGAGAATTGCTCCTTATCTTTTGACGGAGCAGCTCACTAGATTCAGATGATGCCTCACTATCCCTGCTGGGGGTTAAAACAACAGTAGAAACATCTTCCTCCGAAACAAATAAAGGACAAGGTTCCTCTGATCTCCCTGCATTCGGAAGAGAACCAGACATTCTTTCCAACCAGTGAAAAACATTATACTCAAGGATACATGCAGCAATTACCAGCACTTTTGGCCTTAAACCTGCTTCTAGGCCCTTCAAACTAGGTGCATACACCTGTAAACCCAGGAAAAGGGACAAATCATGGTGTTTTTGTCCTGGAAACATTTGAGCCAATGTACCCCACATCTGAAAAAGATACTCAACTGAAATCAGAAATCCCGTATATATTAAGAATGATTTGGATGGGATTCTAGATGCTTTAGGCAACGCAGATGACAAGATGAGACCAAGAATATACAAAAAACCAAATGCACTTATTGGAGATAATGAAGCATAGAACAATGCCACGAACAGAATCTTTTGACTGTGCCAGATCAAAAACCGTTTAATGAACCCCAAAATCCCAAACTGCAACGGATCAGCATCTTCCAAGTTCATGCGTTTGCTTTGCCTTCTCTCATAGCTATAAAGTTGCATGACAATTACAATTGCTAGAGACTCCCAAAGGTTTTCTAGCAAAGAGGCTTCAGTATTATAGCCAAAACAAACATAAAGGTTAACCTTTTTGGACATCCATGTCTCTAAAGTGGGAAAAATACTTAAAATATAAATGAAAATGAAAACAACAATCGCATATGCCTTGAGTGGAAACCATAGGCGCTGTTTTGTCCTCTCAACAAGCTGTCTTCCGATGATCCAGATGAGGAGAAGAAAAATGTAACCAAACGATGTGTAATTGGGTCTCACGAGGTATACCGCAAAAAGAATGGTGAGAAAAGCAATATAGGTTCCAAATGATCGATATATGGATAAGAACTTTTCCCCGATTGCACTGAGATACAATGCCACCCTTCTCTCTGAAGATGGAAAAAAAAACATATGATTACAGGATGATACAGTATCTTTCTACTACACCACAGAGAACAAGAATAAACAAAATTAGGGACAATCAATCCTCATGCATACGTGATGACAGGAAGGACCTCAGCATATGTATATAGTTTTAGTGCAATAGAATTAATCAAAAGATATCTATAATCCATGGAAAATATGGCCGTACCATGGGAGCTATTGTCACGATGATCTCTGAAGTTGAAGGTGGTATAAACTGACAAAAGGACAGATTTGTTCAAACCAGCTTTCAGAATGCCAAATCCAATGGGAGGATATGGTGTGCGTTGGACAGTTTTAGAGAATGAGAACAGCATTTCAAAACCATGGTTATGAATGGCGCAAAGGCATGCAAGCAGAGCTATTTCAAGGAACTCCCAAGTACTATCACTTTGTACAAGACCTATAAGCATTTCAAAAACCAATTAGCAAACATTAATAATTGAGAATGCAGGAAAATTTAGCAGTGATACAGGTAAGACATTTTAGATAAGACTAACAAAATTCCACACCTAATTCTTGTAGCACTTTCAAACTGATAGAGCCTTTCTGCTCTAATTTTCTGGATACAAGACTAAGCTGAAGAATGTATAGAGCAGCAAAGTGGGCCTCGCACAGAAGAATAAGACACTGACGCATCCTTTTATTGATTTGATGGCTCAAAAGGTATGCAAAGAAGAATATTACTGAAAGAAAGTGTACACTAATAAGAATACTGAACATCCATTCATGTAGCCTGCACTTACATTAGATTATAAGGAAGCGAAAGAGAGAGGGGAAGGAGAAGGCAAGATAGAAAGGTATATGAAATGTTATTGAGAATACTTCGACGTACTATAAACAGCATGAACTAAACCAGGTTTTGCAGCTATCAGGAAAATGAGTAATAGCATAATAGGCCGAGCACATTTACGGAGTCCCCAGGCAATTGTGGCTACAATCAAGACCTTGGCATCTTCTTTTACTGCAAACATATATGATAGTTAGGTATAACATGAAAGCAGCTTCACTTAAACAGGGTAAAAATAATCATAACAAGCACGAAAAAAGCAGTAGATCACGAATAAAAACTCTCAAGTCCATGAACAATAAGGAACTCAAACTATAAGTTTATCTACAATAACAAGTTGTAAATGACCAATCATTATGTGAATGATAGTCTCTAGGTCATCTTTACTGAGATGTGAGAATGTGTACTACTTCAGGAGGCTTGAATAAAGAGAACCGTGAAAACACACACCACTCATAGCCACTGCTAGAATATTTAGACAGATTTATTTTTCCCAACAGCAGATGAGAGAAGGCAAGAATAATTATAATCAGTGCAGCCCTCCTGTTCCACATAAGTATCCTGGC